>NC_053460.1:15807569-16021695 GCF_015227805.2 Hirundo rustica
AGCGGGCGGGCAGAGGGGCTCGGGCCGGGCACGGAGCGGGGCGGGCAGAGGGGCTCGGGCCGGGCACGGAGCGGGGCGGGCAGCGGGGCTCGGGCCGGGCACGGAGCGGGGCGGGCAGAGGGGCTCGGGCCGGGCACGGAGCGGGGCGGGCAGAGGGGCTCGGGCCGGGCACGGAGCGGGGCGGGCAGAGGGGCTCGGGCCGGACACGGAGCGGGGCGGGCAGAGGGGTTCGGGCCGGGCACGGAGCGGGGCGGGCAGAGGGGCTCGGGCCGGGCACGGAGCGGGGCGGGCAGAGGGGCTCGGGCCGGGCACGGAGCGGGGCGGGCAGCGGGGCTCGGGCCGGGCACGGAGCGGGGCGGGCAGAGGGGCTCGGGCCGGGCACGGAGCGGGGCGGGCAGCGGGGCTCGGGCCGGGCACGGAGCGGGGCGGGCAGAGGGGCTCGGGCCGGGCACCGACAGGGTGCCCGGCCCCGGAGTTTCCGTGCCCTCGGGAACCGCGATACCGTCACCGCGAGTGATGCGATTCAGGTTGTGCAAAGCGTGCTTGGCTTTTCCTGCCCTCGGGGCGTTTCGCCGTGCCTGGCCGCGCTGGCCCGGCGTGGACACGGCTGCAATGGGCAGCTCGGAGGCTTTTTTCCTCCAGGCTGCACCTTCCCCTCCGCGTGCTTCTGGCATCCCCAGACACTGTATTTTAATTACTTTGTAGCTCGCTTGGACTGCGCTCCCGGGCACGTGTGGCTCTTGGGGATGGTCCTGTGCAGGGACAGGAGCCGGACTCGATGATCCTTGTGGGGCCCTTCTAAGTTATTCTGTGATAATTTGTGCACGGTTCTGACCATGCCTCTAAAAATCAAAGTCTGCAACACCAAGCATTAAACTCTTAAGTCAAGAGTGACCTAACATATGCGCCGCAGTTATGCATCTGGAAACAGGGATCAGCTCCAAGCATCCCATGATCTTCATCTATGACCTTTTGTCAAGGATTTTTCCTCTTAGTTGTTAGGCTGCTTTCAGGTGTTTTCACGTAGGGAAAATAATTGCCTATTTAGCATTACTTACAAAGTTTTAAAAGTACTGAGGGTAATTTAAAGTAGTGCCAAATTTTCCTTAACTCATTTTCAAATTGAAAATATTTCAAGTAGACATTACTCCTTTGAGTGTTCCACTAAATCTGCTTTCAGGGGAAAAAGCAGGTTTGTTCACTTTTCATAATGGTGCTTTTCAAATAATAGTTTTCAACTTGAAATATTTAACATGAAGTGCAGATGGTACTCAAAAATTAACATTGATATATTGATAGCTCTGATGAGAACCTGAATTGTAAGTAGATGAAGGTGATTTGAATAGTTCTGCTCAGAATTTTTTATAGTGGGAAAGGGGCACCACAGACCCTGCTCTCATGTGTCTGGGCATTGTAATGCTGTACACTAAATCCATAACTAGAAAGGAGTAGATTTCATGGGTTTTTAGGACCAGTTTTGGAAATTCTTTTTTGGCTTCTGTATCTTTCTTGCAAAAGGAAAAAAAAAAAACCAAACAAACACCACCACCACCACATGAATATGTGTGTAAATGTAGTGGCACTTGAATAGATTATTTCTAGACATTTTTTCAAAAGTAAATTTAACTGTAAGACTTTTGTCCAGCTCCTTCAGCCACCACCCCACAGCTCTGCCCACATCACAAGGTATGCTTTCATGTAAATTTTGTATATTGGCTTCTAATTTGACCTCCAGCACCATCACATTATTGCATGTGGTTTGTGGTTGGATATTTTTAAAGGAGGGGTACTTGGTAATAGTACCTGCCTGTAGCTTTCCCTCAAAATATAAAAGAATAGCTGTTTATAACTTTAGTACCATTTGATTTTCTCTGCAATAAAAAAAAGAGTTTTCTAGAAAATGACGTTTATAATGAAAAGTATGATTTGATATTTGAATGGTCTTTAAAATAGTCGTAGTGAAATGACTAATGCAAGTAAATGCCAGAATTACTTTCTTCTAACATTTCAAAGAAAAAGCCTGCTTATTTTTGTAAATTATATTGTTGCAAATTTTCATTTGCTTTAGGAGCATCGGTGTATCCAAGTACATTAGGAATATATTTTCATATCGTGCCGTGCTTTTAAACATCAATATGCCAGTTACTGTCAATTGATATTTTAATGTTTAGCATTCAAATGTGTGGTGCTTGTAAAGAAAATGAGAATAGCTGTAACACTGTTCTTCAGCTCACACTTGAAAATACTTGTCTTGCCCTTGTACAGCTTGGAGGCAGCCTGTTGGAGGCTCTCTTGGAATTATTCTCTCCAGCTGTATTGAAAAGCATCCACAGTATCCACTAATTTTCCCCAATATCTTTGTCTATTTCTGTAGCCATTCTGAAGATTTTTACAAGGTTAGTGGAATTGGACTTCTGTGTTTAGTTAGAGAAAAGTAAATAGTACTGGGCTGTATTTTCCTTATTGTGCAGGTATAAATCGTTATTTTTTATAACCCCCATTCTCCTAGGTATTATGGAAGAAGGAAGCAACATCGCAGTATTGATGCCAAATATTGGGGAGCAGGAGGCTGTGCTGATTTCTGAAACAGTCATTGGCCCAACACTGCAGAGCAGCGAAGACCAGAGAAAATGTAAAACTGACCCCTTGATCCACGTTATCCAGAAGCTGAGCAAAATAGTTGAAAGTGACAAGTCACAAAGATGCCTTTTAATAGGGAAGAAACGTTCCCATGCCGATGCTTCTGCGCAGTCCTTGGACGCAGAGGAGCTTAGTGAAATCCCGGCTAAAGCAATCGAGCTCTCGGTGATTGCTACCCAAAAGACTGAAGAGTTAAAAGCAGATTATTTTGTGACTGAATGTCTTCCACAAAGCAAAAAAAAGGTGACGTGCTACCAATGTGGTCTCTGTAAGTTTCTATCGCCTTCGCTCTTAACTCTGCAAGAACATGTAAAACAACATGGGCAGAAAAATGAAGTGATATTAATGTGCTCAGAATGTCATTTTGCCTCCAAAAGCCAAGAAGAACTTGAATCCCACTTCCAAAATCACCACGAGAATGGTGGTAAAAACAGCATCCCGACAAAAGTGCAGCAGTGTGTCAATGTCACCAGTTCATTTCTGCAAGGGCCAGTGGAAGGAAGTGTCAAATCAGGGACTGATCAGACAGGAAATCTGGAATGTAAGGATACAACTCAGTCTGCTCCTGTGCCTGAGATGGGTAGGAGGAAATGGTACACCTACGAGCAGTATGGTATGTACAGGTGTTTAATTTGCAGGTACACCTGCGGTCAGCAGAGGATGTTGAAAACGCACGCTTGGAAACACGCGGGGGAGGTTGATTGCTCCTACCCCATCTTTGAGGAGGAAAATGAAACCACCAGCTTGTCCGAGACACTTGTAACTCACACGCCTCATAGTGTGGATACAGTTGTCCTTTCTTTGGAAAACAATGAACTTGATATCCATAGTGAGCCTTCTCTTCAGCTTCAGATTTGCAATTCTGAGCAACTGTCGTGTAAATCGCCCGTAGGAGCAAATGTAAAAGAGGAAGAGATACTAAGTGAGTCCGTGGTGCACTCTCCTACTACAGAGGTTGTAGAGGAGACTGTATCAGATACAGAACCAGACAATTTGATAACTGACAGCCTGCTATCCTCAGCACAAAAAATCATCAGCTGTAGTCCAAATAGAAAGGGTCACGTTAATGTCATAGTAGAGCGTTTGCCAGGTGCTGAAGAAAGTGTTTTGCAAAAGCCATTCTCAATGAACACTGACATTGAAGCAGAAAAAAAACTGATCTCAGAGGAGTCCTCCATTACCTGTGAAGAACCTGATGAAGTTTATCATTCAGATGCAATTCAAGAAGTAATAATAGAATGGAATAACACCGAGAAGAAAGATAACGAATTAAGCACTAATAAAAATGTAACACCTGATGAAAATGTGCCTCCTGCACGAAGGAGGACAAATTCAGAGTCTTTGCGACTGCACTCCTTAGCAGCAGAAGCTCTTGTTACGATGCCAATTAGAGCTGCCGAACTGACACGGTCCAGCCTCAGGGCTCTGACAGGAGAAGATGCTGTGGATGCAGGTGCAGGACAAGGAGGAGCTAATGGCCCGTGCACGGCTCATTCTAAAGCGGTGTCATCACTCAAGGATCCTTCAGAGGAGTTCAGTGGCTTAAACCAAAGCGAATGTGCAATAGTTGAGATAAAGAAAGATAGACCAGAGTTATCAGAAGCACCAATTAAAATGGGCATCAGTATGTCACTGCTCACTGTCATTGAAAAACTGAAGGAGAGGACAGACCAGAACGCTTCTGACGACGACATCCTGAAAGAACTGCAGGACAACGCCCAGTGCCAAAACGCCGGCGACGCAGCCGTGGCTGGGAGTAACCTGGTGGAGTTCATCCCCAGCGCCGAGCGGCCGTACCGCTGCCGCCTGTGCCACTACAGCAGCGGCAACAAGGGCTACATCAAGCAGCACCTGCGGGTGCACCGCCAGCGCCAGCCCTACCAATGCCCCATCTGCGAGCACATCGCCGGCGACAGCAAGGGCCTGGAGAGCCACATGATCAACCACTGCAAAGCTCGCATGTACCAGTGCAAGCAGTGCGAGGAGTCCTTCCACTACAAGGTAAGGCTCTGTCCAGAATCGCTCAGTAACCTCTGCTACTGCTTTTCTAATAACTGCTGATCCCTCTTTCTAACTTAATGCAGTCTGACATCCTGGCTTTGTCGTAATTACCGTGAGGGATTATTGCCAGCAGCGGGTGCTGAATGTACAGTTCAACTGTAATTATGCTGCTTTGCCCACTGAAATAACCTTGCTTCCTCACATAACTTTTTTTCCTGAGAATTGTCTTAGGGACATAATATTGTGTTGTTTTTCTGCCCACGCATAGCAAGTGCAGGAAGAAATGGAAACATCAAAGAACTTAATAGCTGAAAGTTTAAAAGAATGCTCAAACATGCCTTCCTGTTGTGAGTGTGGCAGTTGGGGGTAACGTAAGACACACTGAAGCAGAATTTTTTTTTTTTTTTCCACTGTTGTGTTGCTCTGGATGTTCTGCAGAACTTAGATTTGAAAGATTACATAGCAGAACAGAATAAAACACTTCTGCCATTTTCCTAATTGCTGTTTTAAGCATTAGTGAGTGAGTTTCTATGTAGTCAGCTCAGTACTCAGGAATACAGAACAGATTGCATCAGTATCCAGCTGTAGAGCTGAAACTCTTGGAAACAGCGGTTGTGCAAATTTACCCATATTTATTGTCATTTAGTCCTAGTTTGAAAAAATACCCAGGTAGGGGAGCAAAAGGCTCTCTCTTTTTTCTGCTCCCTAAGCAAGTCAAAACAGGACTGGTGTATTCTTAAGTCAGTAGGCAATATGAAAATTGAGTTAATTTTCACACAAGCCTCTAATCTCATACTGCTTTTGGAGTACAGTAATTTTGGAGGAAGAACTGTGGCCACTTGTCTGTGGGAATGGGAAAAGAAGGAAATCTATTTTCTAAATAAACACGAATCATAGAATCCTCTCAGTCACCCTCATCAGTCCTTTATGTTACTAATTCATGATATTCACTTGTTTTGTAGTAAAATTACCTAAGGGAGAATCTGCATATATGCTAACATACATTTCATATCAGTTATCATTAAAGCTTGAGTAACAACGTCACACATGTGATTGCAATATTCCAAGTGATCACTGCATGTTTGTAGTGCATATTTAAACATTAGGAACTGTTTTTTCAGAGCCAGCTGCGAAATCATGAAAGAGAACAACACAGTCTTCCAGATCTCTTCTCTACAGCTACAGCTAACAAACTAATAGTTTCCAATGAAGCAGATGATAGAGAAGGTATTGTTTTTATTTACACTTGAAATTACAAAAAGTCACTCATGACGTTACTTGTTTGCTGTATTTGTGTAACTGGTTTTAAGATCTCTCCTGCTGAAATGTTTTCACGCCTGTTTGTAGCCTTAAATGTATGTTCTTTCCAGAGGGCAAAATTTACCATAGTCAGTCTTGAGGTGGTGCTTATTGTTAGGTGATATATTTTTAGCCCCAGCAATTAAACCCTGCATTTCTTCTTGGGAAAAGGAACTGATAATGCAATATTATCCTGGATTTTTAAGAAGAAAATCTTTTTTTTTTTTTCCTTCCTTCAGCAGCTACAGTATTTTCCAAATGACCTAAACAAAAGAAAGCCCTTTTTTTAAAGTCAACAAGGTAATGTAGTTTGCTGTCAGGGTATGCACACAATGCCCTCCCTTCTGAGTTTAGAAATTTCTATTTAATTATGGTAATGTCCAAAATGAGTAATTTATTTTAGCCCTAGCGAGGCAAATGTAAGACATTCTAAATATGCAACCTGTATCTGTTAGAGTTGCTAGGGTAACAGTAGGTATGCATTTTCATAGAGACAGAGAATGGAAGGGATTTACAAGCTCCTCTTTCCATGTCCTGCCATGGGCAGGGACAGCTCCCACTAGACCAGGTTGCTTAGAGCCTCATGTTTGTTTAACTGTGTATCTGCTTCTAATTTAATAGTGTTTGTTTGCAAAACATAAACAGCAACAAAACAACAAAACCAAACCCACCAAACCCTTGATGCGTTAAGGTAATCAAACAGGAGGAAAAATAACCAAATTTTGAAGTTTAGGAGAAAATGTGGCCTTCAAATCCCTTGTGTGTCCTAGAGAGCCACTATGTATCATTGCAGTGTGCATGCATCCTCTTCACTGGTGAGTTACAGCTACTGAAAATATTTACAGCATTTTTATTTTGAAGGCAATGCTGTAATTATTAGTATTTTGCAAGTTTAGAGCATTATGGAGAAATACTAGTAATTAGATAGTCTCTGAACAACTGTGAGCTGAAGTATTTCCATTTTGTGCACAAAGCTCTTTTCTGTCCTAACTGTGCTCTCTTGTTTGTTTAGACAGCAAAATGTGCACTCTAATAGTACTTACGTTGCAGTAGAAATATCTGGGTTCTACTCTTTCCTCTGCAGCTGCTCAGTGAGTGCAAAAGCTGTTGAAATGGATGCAATTTCTTGTGAAACAAGGCACTGACTGGCATGAGCCAGGGTGGTGGGCAATGGTTTGCCCAAAACAACTTGGTACATACCAGAACAGAATGAGTTCCCAACTTTGCCTTCTGCTCTCTTAGCTCACACTGCCTCCTTTTCTGGCTTGCAGTATACAAGTTAAATTTAATTACCTTATCAACCTCAGGTGGAATAACCCTTTCCAGCTCCTTTTTGCTCTCATCAATGTAGAAGGCATTTAAATTCAGGAAATTGATCTGTAGTGCTCAGTACGTCCCCAGGACCTAAGAGAGCCATTGAAAGCCAGGGGGAGACAGGGAAATGGCCAGGGAGGGTCTGCAGGGAGTGGGACTACTTCCTATTGCATAGTCGGGGTTTTCTGCAGAAGGAATAGCAGAAATGTTTTAATTGAAGTGATAGGAAATAAAACATGGTTAGTTTAGCAAGTTACAATATTTACAGGCACAGCTTAGACTATTCTGACAGTGTTTTGTTTGCTGTAAACCAGTGTTCCTAAAGATGTCGTGATACAGGGAGAACCACCTTGCAATGCCTGAAAGATGTCAGGTTTGGAGAAATACTGTACTTATTGAGCTCAAGTCCTGATAACGTGACTGGTAATGTGAAAATCAATAGTCCTATCTACTTTTGAAATTAGTATGTTTAATGAGGTTGTTTTACATTCTATACCCTGGTTTTGTAATCTAACTTCCATGAAAGGGAAGGCCCTGTTCAAGGAATCTGCCTGCTTTCAATTAATTTAGAGATGTTTTTATAAATATTTTTCTCATTATTGTCTTATACTAGTGTTCCAGCCATGCACTTCAATTGATTGTTTACCCCACATGAAATTTAGTAATGTGGCTTGAATGAAAACAGTTCCCCTTTTAAACTTTTATTAACTCATACTGTGGAATGCTTAAATTATTTCAGAACCAATTTATAATCAAATTGCAGCACCACTGCAGTACAGCAATCTCTTGTCAAACAGATGTCATCCCTATAAAGCAACACAAAACAAAGAATTTTATGGCATAGCATCTGTTTATGAGAAAGATGCCTGAGCTGGAACAGTTTCATTTCTTGTTCATGAAATAGTTAGTCCTAAAAGTCTCTTTATTCATCATGGTTGTACAATAAATTAAAAGGAGCATTATGACACTGGATATGATTGGATTGTAAATGTCTAATAATGAAGGAATAGGGTAATAAGCAGCATTACAGGAGCACCTGTTACTGCTGCTGCAACAAAGATCTGTCATTTCCATATTCACTTGTAGGAGACCTGATATTCTGCATCCAGAAAGCAAAAGAGGCCCCCAAACCACAAGAAATAAGCCAGTGCAGGGGGTGAGGGACATGAATGCTGTTTTGTAACAGCAAGAGATTATGTGATGCATTGTAATTTATGTGCATTTTGTGGAAGGAATAAATATGAAGTAGTGATTGGTATAAATAATTGCTCCTAAGTGTGTGCTGCTGGGTGTGAGCCTCTTAGAACTATGCTGTAGCTAATATGTTTGCATAGTGCTTTAAAAAATCTCATTAGATACTGTTGGTTTTAAACTGCCTGCCCACTGAAATACCAAATTCATAACAGAAAATACATTTGGAAGCTGTTTATTCCAAAGCTGCAGAATTTAAGATGGAAAACCCCTTCAAGCGGAGCACAGCCCCTGCTCTCCCATGGATCTGCAGCCCTCTGAGTGTCTTTGATCCACTTGAGGTCTCCTACATGGATGTGTTTTCATAAAAGAATAATGCAGAATATAAATTCTAAAGTCTTCAAGTAAATAATTAGGATTGTTTTGATAATTTTTACATTAAAGGAAAAACAAAACTAATAAATTACTCTGTGAGCATATTGTAGGAAAAATTACAGTGTATTTTGCTTTAAGGTTGACTTGCAAAGAGTGCCTGTTGGATATTACTTCCATATTATTTCTTATAAGAATGCTAAAGAGTGAGCATTGTGTCATGTTTTAAAATGAAATATAGGAAGTATATTTTCAGTTATCTCGATACACACAGAAATATTCCAATTTTATTTCACTGTCTTTGCATTCAGACTGCTATTTTATACGATATATCATATATTCTTCACAATAACCCTCTGGGGTTATCAGCCTCACCTAATTACTTTGCATCTTGAACCAAAAGTGCTAAATTTTGGAGTGAAAGTTTAATTACTTGTAATTTTCCTTTACTGTTGAAGTTAGCTGTCTGACTGAGTTCATCAGAATAATATATCTAGAACCCTTTTTGGCATAATTCAGTGCCTGCCTGTGGGAAAATAAATGTCTCCTTAAAAGAGTTTTACCATCATGACTCTTAATTGTTTTGATAATGAGGAAATTCAGCCTAAAAAAAAGTGCATGAGGTACAGTGTGATAGCCTGGAATGGGAAAATCACCTGCATAAAAAATGCCATCCCTCTTCTCAAATGTTAATATCTTAACCCGTCCCATTATTCAGTGAGGGAGCAGGAACTGGGCTGTTACAGTGCACGCACTTACTTCTCAAAAATATTCCAGCTGTGCACTCATGGGCACACATTTTCCTGTGTTCAAGAAATCATTAGCCTTTGTCACTGCAACCATTAATTTTTTAAGTCCTTTTCATTCTGGAAGCAAAGAATTACTTTTGTTACAATTGCTTTTTAGTAATTTGGAGAAGTTCCAGATTATTTATTAAGACATCCGGTCAATACCTATTTTTTTTTTTATCCTCTCATATCTTTCAGAAAGTGTGAGTGTATGTGGATGATAAAGAGGATTTAGAGACTTCTGGAGGTCTTTTGCTTTTCTTTTCTGTGTTTGCCAGTTTGAAACTCATCCATTCTCAACCCCCATCTTTTCCTTTGATGCATTCTGAAAAGCAGTGAAACTGCTGGGTTCAGCAGTCCCACATTTTATCACCTTTTACTGTAACACGGGATTTTACCCAACTTCAGGGAGAAGGGAAGTGTCCACACTGAGAGAAAAAAAGTGTTTTCCTAAAATTATAATAATTCCTGTAAATGGCAGGGCAAATGCAGAACAGTAGGGTAAAATAAACCATACCTTTATTACCTCTATGTCTGTTGTCTGTTTAATACTTTAAAAGTATTAAATATTGATGAACATTCAAAACTATTACTTTGAAATGTTAATTTGTGTTTGATAATTCAGTTGTGATGAAATTACAATCCGAGAATTCCTTCCAAGGCTGAGTGCAGCTCTCTAAAGGAATGGGGTTTGTTTCCACAGGAGGCAAGTCTTCAGCGCAGAAGCTGTTCAGGTGCGACGTGTGTGACTACACGAGCACGACCTACGTGGGTGTCCGCAATCACCGCCGCATCCACAACTCGGATAAGCCATACAGGTGAGTGCCCGCGCCTGCCTGACCCCGGCACGCTCACTGAACTGCTCATGCACTTGGGAAAGGTGCTGCCAAAGAACTGCAATTACAGGATTTGACCGCGAGTTACTGAAGGAGCCACGCTTGCTGCCTGACTCAAACTGCGTAATTAAGGTTTGCTAATTTTTCCAGAATGCATCTTTTGTCAGTCTGCTGCTTGTTTTCAGTTGGAAGCATTCACATGTGGAAAGGAAGATAACTGTGTTATAATACTGGTCTTTGGCTAACAGTAATAATACATTTCTCAAAACCCTTGCACACCTAACTTCATTTTGGATTTTCTTTCTTGCAAAATGTTCTCCATTGCCATATTGCTGCTTTATACATCAGCTGCTAAGAGTATGGAAGAATTCTGCCCTTGTCACCAAGTGCCTCCTCTTTTTCACTAGTTTCTAACAATAGTAACATACTCAGTAACATACTCACTTAGGAATATATTTTATAAGATTTTTACAAGGGTATCATATGGATTTATGTAGGAACTTGGGTATGTAAAACCACGTGTACTACTACAGCTGAGGTTCCCAGCAAAAAAATAAATCCTGCATTTTCCTATTGGTTGCTGCATAAATTCCCCCAAATTCAATCTGTGCTCATTCAGTGTGGATCTCTGTCCCTCTCTAGTGGCTAGAAAACAGATCTTAAGTCAATAGATTTTTTGAGATGATCTTTAATGTAAACTTCTATCTTTCATGTAAATTCTGGGAACTCAACACCTTGAAATGCTGAGCTAAGCCAGGGACTTTCTCTACCGGATAAACAAACCTTGAAGACGTGTTGTATTTTGATTTGTGCATTATAATGAAATCCCATAACACCAGCAGAAATTCACAAGATGTTTACTGAGAGGGCAAGTGTGGAATACAAATAGATTGTTTTCTCCTCAGAACCTTCACTATTACCATTATTTATGCCTTAGTGAGGTTGGAGTAGCAGATACTATAGAATGTCTTGTATGTGGTAGTTTTCAAATTGATGTTAGAAGCCTGTTTTGATTTAGGAACCCTTGGAAATTTTCCAGTGATGATACAGACTGCTGCATACTAAATACAAACCGACCCATCTGCCTTGCTTCTCTTATTATTTTTTCATAAACCCTTTAGACAAATCTGAAAACCTGGCAAGATACTTAAGACACAGTCTGAAAACCATAATGATCCGGTATTTATGGTATTTCTCCTTCTGAAACGTGAATTCCTCAAGCCTTCCATAGTATCAAACAGCAACCTACTATACTGCTGCCATTTTGAGAGCTGTAAACATATTTTATTATTTGTTTGATAAATCTTGCTGGAAACAAAGCTGTAGGGCCTTAAATGATATGTTTTTGTATATTGGGTGTGTTCTGGATTTTAATACTGCACAATTAAATCCTTTCCAAAATATTGTGAGTTTTCTCAGGCTAAGTATCCTGTAGTCTCAAACTGTTTCACACTATAGACCAGACTCTATAACTGGACATTTTACCATTTAAAAAAAAAAAAAAAAAAGCAACACCTAAAGTTCAAACAAATACATAAGAGTTTTAGCTGAGCTTGATGGTTTCTGTTTTAATATGCTAGATACAGGAAGGTTGTGTGGTAGTATACTGATATTTATGAATAACAAGGAATTTGTGTAATACTTTGGGATCTAAATCCAGAGAGCTGAATTTAGATCCAGACTGCTTTATGTATTGGTTTTATAGAAAGATATTGTGACAGAAGTAAAAAAAAACCCAAAAATTTGAATGTCATGATTTGACACACTTAGGTCACTCAAATCTGAATATGTTGATCTTGACACTGACTTGTTTTTCAGCAATAAAACCCTGGAACTTGGTGTTTTATTACTGGTTTGGCTTGTACAATGTCATGAGAACATTGCTGGTGCAAGAACATTGCTGGTGCATTAAGCAGAGCACATATTCTCCCCTGCAGCTCATAGGGAAGCACCCTGCCTTTGCAAGGGCTGCACCCAGCCACCTGCATCCTCACCTCCCTTGCACCTGGTCATGCTTACCCACATCTGGAGAGGGGCACGAGAGAGATTTCAGGAAGGGACATAATCTGTACGCCTAGGGATGCTTGCTGAAAGGTGGAGGCTTTTTTGGGCTGCAAAAGATTCTCAGTGCCCAACAGCAGGTTAACTCACAACTTGGAGTTATGTAAATATTGTTAGTCCTCAGCTGAAGTCGTTCTAGGTAATTCTCGTAGCTGCTGGGGTTTGGAACAGTGTCAGCAGTGAATTGTCAGACTAGTTCACTTGTTGTTGTCTCTTCAGATGTCGCGTGTGTGACTTCGCCACCACAAATATGAATAGCTTGAAGTGCCACATGAGGCGGCACCCCCAGGAGCGTCAGGCAGTGCAGCTCTTGGAACAGTACAAGTATGTAACGGGGCTCATGTGGCAAACAGCTCTGCCAGCGGGGTTTGTTACGTTAAAGCAGGGTTCAGGTTCTACTCCCTTCCCTCTAGAGCCATTCTCCTTCCAGAGAGTTGTTTGGGGTTTTTTGATGAATTTGCGTGGCATTCCCAGGTGGTGCTTCTGCTGGCTGATCAAACATGTCCATGACTTCCCTCTGGAACAGTGTTCAGATTTTGCTTTCCAGAATGTGGTGGTTGCACGCAAATTGCCTACTGAAAATAGTTTCTGGGCTGTGTTAATTACCTAAGCATATCTGGAATTGTTCCGGAGATTATATAATCCAAACCCATGCTATGGCACTACTAACATTTAACATTATAGATGGGTAAATTCCAGTATCTAGGAATGATCCCTGGCTTTGTTTAATATCCCAGTCTAGGCACAGCCTTTGCATGTACATGTCAGTTGGAATCCAGGCTGGCAACACCTAGTTAACATTTAGTATGAATAGTCATTAAGTGATGAGTGTCCCTTTTAGTCTGTCCATAGATATCGGTGGTTTATAGATAGATGAGAAAGTTGGCACAAAGGTGTGGAATTGTCTACTATTGCAACAAAAAACAGAAGCTGGGAAGCGAAAGGAAGGAAAATCAGGAATATTCTGAATATTTCTTAGTGGGAGATCTTAAGGGCAATATAAAGAATCCAAATAAAGCACACTCACATAGAGGTTTCTTTTCAAGAAAAGCTGCTTCTACAACTTAAAAGTACTTCCACTGCATTTTTCCCCAAAATGTTCCTAGAAGCATTAAGTTCTATTTGCTCAGCTGCCATACTTCCTACAGTACTGCTGAGTGCTCTTGGTATTAACCACAGATTACTGGAAACCTCCCCACTTTGGTCCCTGATCCCCAAGGAATTAGTCTATCCAAAGCTGCAAGATAATTGTTTCCTCAGTCTATCAATGTAGAATACTCCTGAACAGTGAAGTTTAATAAGTCAGCACAAATCAAGCAATAGGGGAGGTCATGCTATGGAATTGAAAGGCTTCTACTACTAAACTCAGTGGTAAATAATTTTGTTTCTCTGAGAAAGTGTTGCATATACTCTGAGTTCATGATCGTTAACTGGAGTGCAGCATGCTAAAAGCTGTTGGGAGTTTCTGTGTCTGATTTGAACTGTATGCTAAAACAGTCACCAGTATTTGGCTCAAAAGATACTGTTCTCAGCAAAGTAAATTTTATTAGTAAATCACCTGAGTAAATTAATGAGCTTCAAAAACTGAGAGTATTTAAAAAGGGCTAAAAATGGACACTGAGCTGTGGTTTCATTGATTGTGTTCCCAAACCACTGACACAGAAAAGCAGTGGCAGAGAAAATCATATGTATGATTTTCTAGTGGGCATTTTAAATTAAATTAAGATTATTTGTTCATCTTTGTGTTTTACAAAAAAATTATTTTGGCCTAATTTCAGCTATAAATTAATTACAAGGTCTGCCTTTTATCTGATGTATTTTGTAACAGCCTTATTAGAGAACTTAAGACTCCCAATCTGAGAATACACTCGCTCATCTTTGAAAGCATCCGTTCTCTTTGTAAGGCTCCAAATTAGAAGGAAAAGAGACAAATAGGATCCTACATTCCAAGTCAGTAGAGAAAAGTGAGCTAAAAGGACACACATGTTGCTCCCCAGCAGGACAGAATTACTTTGCCACATAAGCAGGGTAATGTACTGTGCTTTCACCCAACTTGGGGGATTTTTGCAGTTCTCTGCAATCTTCTGCTGAGCAGAAATAGTTTCCTGTGTATGATTATTTGCAGGGCATTTTGGACTATACCCTACTGTCATTAAGAAAAGGCATAAACCCTGACTGAATTGTAGTGTATAATGTGGTTTTATGTAAGCCTTCCTGTGTTTCCAGGTTACATTTCTGAAAAAGTCTTTAAAATTTACAAAAACTGACTTGCATTGTGGTAATTTTAACAGACTCATCATAGTAACACACTGGGATCACACTGCTTGAGCAGAGATGCATTCCTAGTTATAATTTATTAGCAAAAGGTCACCTTTGATTGATTCTGATCTTTTCCATGGGATTTGGGGAACTGGAGCCTTCTAAAGTAGCAGGCAGCTAAGCAAAACAGCTTTTTTATCCAAAAGACAGAAAGACAGATCCTGCTCTGGAATGATGTCATGCAGTATCACTCATCTCCTTCATGCTGAGGTGACTAATTTATCACCATAAAAAACAGGTAAAAAAAACCTCCTGTGATGTATATTCCTGCATGACAAGGGTTGTACAGGATTTGATCAGTCTTGGGTTATTCCTGTCCATAAATATATACCACATCTCCCTGTAAATAGGATTTATTCTTCAGGGTTTGTGTACTGTGTAAGATGGTGTTTTACAGGGAAATAGAAAATTTAGTCTTGTGGTACCAGAGCTGATGGAAAACTCTGGAGAAAATTATCACCTCTCTGAATCTTGATCTGTGAATATATCCAGAATCTGACACTGCCCTCAGCAACCTGCTGATCCTGCTTGAGGGGCTGGATTGGACCGTGTGACCTCCAGAGGTCCCTTCCAACTTCAGCAACTCTGTGATCCTTGGTAAACTAGTACCTGCTATACCAGGAAAGACTTACTTAGTTCAATTGACATAATTAGTGCTAATTACACAGTCCCTGCTTGGTTCAGAGCAATGGCAGAGAGAGCTCACTACCTCCCTGCCAGATGCCATGTTTCTTTAGTCAGCAGAAATGCTGCATTTCTGCAGTGTTTAAACAGTTTTATCAAGCCAAACAGATAAGATTTCAGTTCAGTTGTTTAGAAAAATCCAAATAATTAGGTTTATAAGTTCTCGGAGCCTAAAAATAGTCATACATTTCAGGATGAAACTTTGCAAACTCACATGACAGAGTTATGAAATTGAAAAGGGGGACCAAGAAGAAGGTTCATATGGATCTCTCTGGTTACTCATCCTTTCGGAAGAATTCAACCATTGCTAAACTAATAAAATTTAACTTTTAAATGTTTCTCTTTTTCCTTCTCCATTTTTCCCCCAGGTGTTCTCTCTGTGGATATGTGTGTAGCCATCCTCCATCCCTGAAGTCCCACATGTGGAAACATGCAAGTGACCAAAATTACAACTATGAACAAGTGAACAAGGCTATTAATGATGCAATTTCACAAAGCAGTAGGTATGTCTGATTTACTGTCAAGCCCTGTTATCTTTCAAAAAACCCAACCCTGACCCAAAATAAAGTCCTATCAGAAAGCAACAGCTGTATATTTTAATACTTGTTTTGGTTTTTATTATTATTTCAGGTTTCAAGGACAGCTCACTGACAAAACCTTATTAGAAGGCACAGATGAAAGTACAGTACCTATACTAGGAAGTTCAGACAACTTGGTGTCTTTTACAGAGTCAGTTAACCAGACTACAAATGAAACTTCAGGTTCTGATGAAAATGAAAAACCTACCTTGATGAATACCTCATGCAGTTTAGAAAAGAACTCCACTCTACCCCATCTTGGCACAGAATACTGTGTTCTTCTCTTCTGCTGCTGCATTTGTGGTTTTGAGTCTACCAACAAAGAAAATCTGCTGGATCATATGAAAGAACATGAGGGTGAAATCATAAACATCATTCTAAACAAGGACCACAGCACAGCTCAGAATACAAACTAGGTGAAGCAGTAAGTTAAGAGGGGATTTCCTAGAGTGATTGTTTTCTTTCTTTGCTAATTTTTGCCTGATAAACTTGTTAAAGAGAAGAATTGCAAGCAAAACTTGATTTCCCATCCTGAGTTCTTGTTTCAGTAGGAGTACAGTGTTTTAACCAGGGATCGATGAATCAGTTAAGAGATAAATATAAGGTGTGGAGAATAGAACCATCCATTTTAACCTGTTACTTCTTTATATGGTGCCAAGATTGTAGGATTGTTGTGGTTTTTTTTCCTCTTCCTGTCAGGTACTAGTCAGTAATAATGCATTAGCACAGTACTTAAAAACCCAAAGGTGTGAAAGCTTTGAATCACTTGAAAAGCTTTTTCCTTCCTCCCTCTTTGTTGTTTTCCAAGAATTCAGCAAAGAAGGTTTTTATCCTCTTTTTTGAAAGCTGATCTGGCAGCAGATCTGATAAAACTGTTACAAGATGATCTGGTGAACCCCCCTGCCTGGCTTCTGGAAGGTGGGGACAGGGGAGGTGGGCCAGGGCATGGGTGTTGTATGCACACACAGGAGTTCCATTTTTCCCTGTCTATTTTTAAAGCTTTACAAACTCCCAAGTCATTTTCCAGCAAAAACTGCCATCCTTTCCATTGATTTAGAGGAGCAGGAGGTGAAGGGCCTAGAAGCATTTGTTAATAACTATTTGTTTGATTGGATCCTAGCTACAAAACTCCTGTCTTTTCAACTCATAGTGTGTAACAGATTATTTTTTATAACTATAACCTGTTGTTTCTTCGTGGCTTTCTTGACACATTCAGACAAATTATTTAAGAAAAGAAAATCCTAAAATGTCACTTTCTATTTGTGATGATTACTTTGCAGTATGGATGAACAATGTTTTTAATGAGAAAGATATTAACAATAATTGCCACAAAGTGGTGTAGGTTAAATCTGTGTAGATTCCAAAAGATGTAGGTGAGCACAAATTGGAATTTTCAGAAACGCCTACATGCTTTGGCAATCTTTGAAATGTCACTGGCTGGCCAAATTTCCCACTTGTCTGTCAGAGCTGTTACTTTAGAAATAATAAGCTGAAAGATAATCTTCCTGTAGAAAATCATATTAAAAAAAGAAATGACAAACAATATCTTAAGCCAAAACTGTATCCAGTCACTTACTGAATAAGTTTTATTAGTACCTATAGTATGGATTGATAAAGGGAATTAGAGATTATTTTGTTGTCTAAGAAACACACAGAACTATCACCCTTTTAAAACCTTCAGTTTCAAAAATTACACCGTGGGGGTTTTTTTGTTTGTTGTTTTTACAACAAACAGCAGTTGGCAGTGGAAGATACTAATCTGTATATCAATAGGAAATATTATTAATACTGGCTTGTTACCTGGCAGCTTTGCTGAAGTTATTGATTAAGTTGGCTGCTTAACTTTTTGAAAGATTCATTAAGTGTAGTATCACTTCCAAAGAAGCCCTTTGGCAGCCAGATTTAAATTTCCTTGTTCAGGTATGTATTTATTTCTGCTTTTAATGAATGGCAGATGCACAGCAGATTGCCTAGTGCTGACACAGGCATGCAGTGACCTGATTTTTAGTAGCTCAATGCTTAAAAAGTTCCTCACTTTTAGGAAAACAGTGGTTTCTGGTTCCTTTATTCACACCCTTCTGGCAGCAGAAATCAGCTGCAGCTGTAAAAGTGAGAGGCTGGCACATGGAGTGTCTGTATTGTGCTAGCACTGTCTGGAAGTGGCAACCAGGAAAAGAAAACAGTAACAGAAGTCACAGCTTCATGAAGCAGCATGAAGTGTAGAGGCCAGGGTAAAAGCACTAAGACTTCAAATATATTTGATATTTGTCTTCAAGAGATTTTTCTCAATTTGACTTCTTTTGGGTTAAATAGGTATTATTTTATTTTTAAATTAGATAGCAGAAAGTACACATTCAACTTGAAGAATTGGTCAGGATATAAGGCCAAAGTGGTTTTGTGCTGAATTTTTGAGATACCTTAAATATGGATGTGAAGTTAATTATACATTATTTTCATTTAATAGTTATTTTTCGTATTCCTACAGATGGGTTTTACATTTGAAAAACACATTATTTACATGATCCCAAATTCCAGTGGCGATAAGGAACTTTTAATGGGATATTAATATTGTTGTACTGACACTGCTATTTTACCTTCAGTATAGAATTAATGTGAAAATACTACATCATCTGGAATGTATCTCAACTTTCCCACTCAGAAATCCCATTTGTTGGAAAAATTAAAAGGACAGTGAGATCCCTAGTAATGCTAAAGTACCAGTCAGTATTCACAGAAACAATACTTGCCACACTGTTATTTTTGTGTAATTATGTTAAAGTTGCTCAGCTAGCGAAAGATAGAAAAAAGAAAAACTTGCATTCATAAGCTACAAAGGGGATGGCAGCAAACCAAAATTTCAGAAGCCAATAACCTTGAATCAAAATGAACAGCCCTGGTGTGTGTGGAGGCCACACTTGCAGCATTCTGTGCAGTTCACCAGGAATCGGTGTCACAGCATTCCTAAGCAGGATGTGTCTGTTCACAATTGTTCTCTGCCATCTCGTTACTTTGTTCTTTTTGACCATGTGTTCCTGTAAAACAAGGAAAGCTACTTGCCTCTAAAAACCATTACCAGTCCTGACAAATGCCAACCAAGAATTCTTTCCCATATGCAGAGATTTACTTTTTTTAGCTGTCTCCATGCTGCTTGCAATTAGTTACCACTCACAATTCCCAGGGACTTGTCAGAAGTCCTGCATGTGAAATAATTATAGACTTAATTTCTTCTGAAAGCAAATTGTTTCTCAGGTTATCTGCTTTCAAAAGTGTATGGCTGGCTTGGCTGCATGTTTTGTAAGGGGTTTTAAGCACATTTCAAAGTCACTAACACTGCAAATTTCCCCCTTTTTAAGCTTTTAAACTATTTTTGTCTCTTCGGTCACACCACTACCAGGTGATCAGCTATTCACGTGCTGTTTGTTTAAATTAGATTTTATTCTGTGATACAAACTGAAACTTGCAGCTTTGTTTGCAATGCTTGTACTTCCACTAAA
Organism: Hirundo rustica; assembly: GCF_015227805.2. Taxonomy (NCBI): domain Eukaryota; kingdom Metazoa; phylum Chordata; class Aves; order Passeriformes; family Hirundinidae; genus Hirundo; species Hirundo rustica. The sequence continues at coordinate 15,827,147 of NC_053460.1, forward strand.
GAGCGAACTTCATTCATACTTGGCTGTACTGAAAAATGGGTGCATATTTCATCTTCCTGATTTATGCTTGACCTGGAAAAATAGAGTGGGATTCAGTTGGAGTTATTGTATTTTCCTCTTTCATAAGCACTTATTTAATCATTTGAAGAAATGTACAGTTGGTGCTCAAAGTAACATTTGTTAAGATATATTTAATAGAAATTTACATTTGCATTTGATATTCATGGACATGAGTACATGTATTTTTTTAAGAAAAGGTATTGTAACACTATGGCACTGCTTTTATAGCCAAAGTATAAAAAAAAAAATTAGAAAACTGACATGTAAAGACTGCAGTTAATTCTGATACTGTATCTTATTAAATAGGATGAGTTTTGTTTTATAAAGTTATCCAGCACATTAAGCTGCATGCCTTAAGCTCTCTCTAGGATTGTGTTCCTGACAGGCGACTCTTTGGAAGGATGAAGCAAAGTCTGTAGTACTACTTTAACTACCTTCTGGAATACTGTACAATGGTAGAATAATTTATTTTGCTTTACAGGAGTTTGTCACGTATTGACTTTAATATTGTATTTTGGTAATAAACTTTTTTTTTGTTAAACACTTTAGTCACTTTTATTTGGCCTCTATGTAATATGATTATGGAAAATCCAAACACTGAACCAGTGTTTAGAGAGACAGAAATCTGTTTGAGTCAAAAAATACTTGAAATACTTTACTGCCATTTCTTATACTTGTAAATACTGCTAATACAAGTTTTATCAAAGTGACTGTGGTGAAGAAATATGAAACTATTAAGTCAAAATATTTGTAAGCCTGCATGCAGTTAGGGTGGCACCATGCTGAAGGAAAGAACTGCAAATTCAAAATTGATAATGAAGGTAGTAGAATTTTTTCCCTAATTTAAATAAGAGTGAAAGCCTTAAACAGCTTTATTTCAGGTGATTGACTTTTGCTTTCCCATCACATAAGCTAAAATATATCTTGAAGCCTATTTTTATATATACAGCATATTTCTTGGCCTTGCTGGAGCTTTTCTTCTCATCTTTCTCAGGAAAAAATAAAGTCGATTGGTGTTGCTGGGGAGAAAAGAGAGTATGGCCAGGATACCCACTGCTGCTATCAGCATGGTTTACAGTTACATGAACAAGCAATCTTTTGCCATTTTCTTGTTATTATTAGGGCCCTGGCCCAAAATGTGCTGAAATAAAAGCTGGAAATACAAATGGGTTTAGATGCAACACCACAGAACGCTGTGTCATGCAGATTTTTCACATTTTCTCTAATGCAAAACCTGGGAAAAAAGCTCTTTGTAGTAGGATGCGGCATCCAGGTATGATCCTCTTCACTAGGCTAAAACACCTTTCACACTTGAGCTAATAAAGCACAAGAGCCTCTGCAGCAGTTTCTTCCCCCCATCAATAAGCTGGTGATCACAAATAGGGCTGGGCACGGGGCTGGCTGGGGCAGAGCAGCACCGAGGGCTCCTGTGCTGATTGTGGCATCCCTGGGAACTGGGAGAAAAGGAGGAGAGCCCTGCCACACAGCAGGGGGATTCAATCACTCTGTCCTAGATCTCTGGCAAATGCTGAGGGTTGAAATCGCTGCAGAAAGCTGGTGCACCACAGTGAGCTGCTGTTTTGCATTTCTTCGAGGCTCGTTTGGAGAAGAGCTGTCACACAGAGCCACTCAGGAAGGGAGACACCAGTAGAACTGGCCTAAGATTAGCTAGGTAATGAAATTCACAATTGGTAAAACCAAGATTTTTTTTGCTCAAAAGCAAAAGCTTCAGGACCCTGAAAAGCTTTAAAAGTTGAGAAAAGTGAGAACCCAGAAATTTGGCATATTTGCCATCTAACAAGGCTGCTGAACAGCAACTCAAAACGTTGCAGGTTTAGACTTAAAATTTACTGGGGCAGAACTTGAGTCCTGCTTTTCTAGTTCATGGTGGCTCTATTGACGGTACTGAATGGGACAATACAAGAAGAAACGCAAATAAATGGAATTTAAAGTTTCTTCCAACCATTTCCTGTACGCAATAATTTGTAGATGTTTGGCATTTGCTGGATTTTGGGTAACTTAGTACTAACACGAACACTCCACTACTTCAATCTGCTTGGAACAGAATGAGAAAACAGAATATTGTTAAATATCCTTTTGTTATTTTGGCAAGTAAGAAGCCAGCATTGCAACAGTATTATAACAATACAGTAATGATACAACCATCAGTGTTACTGATTGCAAGCTACAGTTTGGTGACTTTTAATTCACATTTCATAATATAATTTTCAGATATTAATATCCATCTGGAAGCTCTTTAGTTCTGCATTCTCCTAACTTGAAACATTAAATTTTTATCAACAGACATGTTGCCTAAATAATAAATTGTTTCAATGAGAATATGTTATATAATAACTCCATTTTTTCTAGTGCTCTACTTAAACACTTATTGCAACAGGAAATGACTTGTTAAAATATACAGAATTGAGAAAAAATGCATTTTTTATTTCCCCTACTATCTAATCTTCTGCTATTTGAAACTTGAACAGTAAGTGTTAGCCTTTCAGAAGGAAGGTGATAGCTGAACATTTAGATACATCAACAAATGTATAAGGCTGTGTAGCGCTTTTATATTACAGAAACTTTTTAGTTCTAATAACACAATTCTGCAGCGTAGGTTGTGTTAGTACTTCAGGAATCTCAGTGAGGTTTGTACTGCTGGTCCCGTGCAATCATTCCCCACAAAATGGAAACCTTCAGCTAAGCACAGTGACTTATCACATACAAATCCATTGCATCTATGCATGGGGTTATAAAACACAGGAGAATTAAGACAACTCCCCCCTTCTCAGGGATTTCTAAAGCTCTTCACTGATTATATTTTCTAAACCATTTCTGTAACTGCTGCTTCTTGTAGAATTTACTTCGCATTGGCCTCCTTACAAGTAGTAGATAAGTAGAACTTTTATTCCAGGAAGTATCTTCCACAGCATTCTCTTTCTTAGAAATGTAAGTACATTATCTGCTTTACACAAAAACCTGCACGCACTCAAGGTGTTTATCTACACTGTAAAATTTCTTGTATGTATACAATGTGTTCATTTCAACAAACACATGACATCTCTGATGTGGCAGTGGTAAAAGGAAGGTAAGTCTAATGCCCTTAGTAAGGCCCATATTTATTTACTTTTCATTCTTAGTTTAAGCATTCCCTACAAATGTATGACCTGCCTTATTGCTCAAAAAAACCAAACCCTAAACCAAAAGAAGTATGGCTGTAAATTGACTTACAGGAGAAATGTTTTAACTATTTGGAGGGCTTGATCAGAGGAAGTAAGATAATTCTGTTTGCTTTAAAAAATACTAGCAAAACAAAATAAGCACACAGAGCAGATATTTAAAATTTTTCTGATTTCTATTGTCGATGGCTTTGAAGTTCAGAATGACCAGGATGATTACTACCTCGTTTTCTTGGTGTCTGAGCATGTTTTCTATGAATTTCATGGCTCCTCCTGCTCAAAATAATGGTTTTTCAATGAAGCAAGGTTGTGGAACGAGAGAGAAAAAAAGTAAAAGTATTGCTGTACTATAAAATTGCAATGGAAAATCAACTGAATATTGTCCTGAGGAAGTGAACTTTCTCCCCGGCAATTCCCCAGAATTTGTATGGATTATTGGGAATGATGATGCCTGCTGTGATAGGAGCTGGAGTCGGTTTGTTGGTTATGGCTTCACGGGGCATGGGTTTTTCTACAATTACTAAAGACAGCGCAAATAAAACTTACAATAAAGACTTATTGCAGTGGTAGGTTGCACCCATTAAGTAGAACAAAGTCTGGTATTGCCGTTATCTACCAGCTACAAAAGGTCTTTTCCCCCTTTAAACGTTTATGGTGCAGTTAAGCAAGAAATACAGTTGAGCTTTTAAGGCGTTGAACAGAACACGCAGCTCTAATTTCAATTTTAAAATCACACATATATGGTACTATATCCGGGGGGCGGTCAGAAATACATTATATATATACACAAATACGTGCTAGGGCACTATTTTAGCAAAGCATCCTCCCCGCCCGGCGGGACAGCGCGACCCTCGCGGGGAGCGGGCCCCGCTCCCGGCCCCACAGCCCCCTTGCCAACAAGGGATGGATGGATGGATGGATGGATGGAAACCCCGGCTACGGCTCCATGTGCCGGATTTCCGCCGCACGCCCGCCCTGCGGAGCTCGAAGCAGCGATGGAGAGGCGGCCGGGCCGGGCCAGGGGGGCCGGGCCTGTGACGGGCGGCTGTGCCCGCCCCGGCTCCCGTCCCCGCCCGGCAGGGCCGAGCGCCCGGCGCCGCGCCCGCCCCTTCCCCTTTCCCTTCGCTTCCCCTGTCCCTGCCCGCGGCGGGGCCCGGGCGGCTCCCTCAGCAGCCCGGCAGCAGCGGCCGCAGGTACCGGCGCCGGGGGAGGCGGGCGGGGGGAGCCGCGGCGGGGCCGTGCAGGCCGCGGGGAGCCCCGGGGAGCCCCGGGGAGCCCCGGCCTTGCCCTGCCCTGCCCCTGCCCTGCCCTGGCCGGGCCCTGGCCCGGCTCTCCGCGGCCGCGGGGCCGGGCTGGCACCCGCCCGCCCCGGCGGAGCCGAGCCCTGCGGCACCGGTGTGTGAGGGGCGGCTGGCACCGCGCGCGGCGAGCGGCGTGGGGACGAGCATCTTTGCCTTTGTTAATTAATTGTCAGGTGTGCTGCAAACCGGCTCCTCCACAGCGTGAGCTCGCCTGGTTCTCCGTGCCTTCTCCCAGGTGTGTGAGGAGGAGGCGAAGCTAATCCGCTGCAAAAGCTTTAAACAAAGTTGTGTGCTTGAGGCGTGTTCCCTGCAGCGTTGCCAGCAGCAGCCGCCAGTTCCACCAGTGGAGCACAGGGAGCAGCTGTTGCTGCTGGGATGGAGCGGGTTTGTGCCTGATGGGATGGGATGGGATGGGATGGGATGGGATGGGATGGGATGGGATGGGATGGGATGGAGCGGGTTTGTGCCTGCAGGGATGGGATGGGATGGGGCGGGTTTGTGCCTGCAGGGATGGGATGGGATGGGGCGGGTTTGTGCCTGCAGGGATGGGATGGGATGGGATGGAGCGGGTTTGTGTCTGCAGGGGTGGGATGGGATGGAGTGGGTTTGTTCTCTAGGCTGAGATGGAGCGGGTTTGTGTCTGCAGGGATGGGATGGGATGGAGTGGGTTTGTTCTCTAGGCTGAGATGGAGCGGGTTTGTGTCTGCAGGGATGGGATGGGATGGAGCGGGTTTGTGCCTGCAGGGATGGGATGGGATGGGATGGAGCGGGTTTGTGTCTGCAGGGGTGGGATGGGATGGAGTGGGTTTGTGCCTGCAGGGATGGGATGGGATGGGATGGAGCGGGTTTGTGTCTGCAGGGGTGGGATGGGATGGAGTGGGTTTGTTCTCTAGGCTGAGATGGAGCGGGTTTGTGTCTGCAGGGATGGGATGGGATGGAGTGGATTTGTTCTCTAGGCTGAGATGGAGCGGGTTTGTGTCTGCAGGGATGGGATGGGATGGAGTGGGTTTGTTCTCTAGGCTGAGATGGAGCGGGTTTGTGTCTGCAGGGATGGGATGGGATGGAGCGGGTTTGTGTCTGCAGGGATGGGATGGGATGGAGCGGGTTTGTGTCTGCAGGGATGGGATGGGATGGAGTGGGTTTGTTCTCTAGGCTGGGATGGAGCGGGTTTGTGTCTGCAGGGATGGGATGGGATGGAGTGGGTTTGTTCTCTAGGCTGGGATGGAGCGGGTTTGTGTCTGCAGGGATGGGATGTCACTGCCTGCCAGGAGCAGTTCTGTGTTGGACCATGCTCAGAGACCCAGGAGAACCTGGCAGTTGACAGGGCAGTGACTGGCTGAGCTTTTTACCTTGTGATGCTCTCACATTCTATGGTGTATAAAGCATCAAGTATTCTTTCTATGCTGTCTCTAGTTTTTTATAACACAAGTGTTCTTTGGCATAATTTTTGCATCTATTGACCCCCTTTTTTGGGGATTTTCTGAAAGCCAGGATTTAAATAACTGGCTTCATATTCAGGCACCTAACTAAAATACGTTGGAAAGACTGATTTTTCTTTGAAGGGCTTAAACTTTTTTAAAAAGGGGAGCCTGGTATGTGTTTTGAGTCAAGGGGTAAAGAGGTGAGGACAGTCAAAATAATGAATTGTTCTGAAAACCTTGTTCTCGTGTATGTATGTATGTAAAATGGTGAATATTAGTCTCTATAATTTTATCATAACCTTTGCTCTGCTTTCATTTGCTGTGTGGTACAGATTTAAAGAAAAACGGTGCATTTAGATAAGATAGACTTTATGTACAGTAGAGTTCTAGAAGTCAGAGTCTCTGATATCAGTAAGATGTGGTTTTACTTTGACATATTTCACACAGTATCAAGTGACTGGGTAGGAAGATGCATTGCTTGTGTGTGTCCATGTAGGAGTCAGGCTGAAGGATCATGAATTAAAGTGACTGACATCATGACAACCATAAGACAGAGGAGGGTTGGAAAAGGCACAGAAACAGCTGAAGATCAGCCTTCAGAGGAGACAAATGTGAAGCCTGATGGGAAAATTCCACCTGGTGGGTATTGAAAAACAAAGTGACATTGTGGCTTCTTAGTAGTGTTTTGATTTTGATTTGTCCTAAGCACAGCTTAGAACTAGGTATGTGCCAAATGCATTGCCATCCTTGAATATCCCCAAAATTAATTGGATGAGACAGAGGGTCTCATGCAGATTGCTGCATGTCAATCTTATCTCTGTTTTTAAATCCTAATTTGAATTGGTGAGAACAATTTTTTCAATTCATTATTGGTGACGCACTATCAGATTGTATGTAGCCATCCAAAGTTTTTGAAAGAATCCCAGGTAATGTGAAAGGATTTGAAGACAACTGATGAAACATGCTTAAAAAGAGGCAGGTTGCATATAGAATCTGAATTTAACTGCTCACTTTTGCCTTTTAATCTATAGGACACTGTTTAAGTAAATTTAAAAGAGAGTCATTAAGTGTCTTAATTCCAGGATATGTTTAAGTAATGAAATTCTGACAACATTCTTATATGGAATTACAGCTTTAGAGCTGACAAAGTTCCTTGGTTTTTGAGGGATTTTTAGATTAACTTATTTTAAGGGATATTTTGATCTGAATTCTAAACATTTCTCTGCATTTGGCCAGATGAAAGGAAAGTTCCATTGCTGTTTCTGCACAAACACACTTAGGCTATGTACAAAAAGGGTAAGTGATCATAGTTCTCCTGCTGCAGCCCAGCCCTCATTTCCATGGAATTGCGTTGTTGGAATCCAGAAGCAGATGTCACACACAGTATAAAATAGCCATGTCGAAGATACAGTTCCAGATCACTAATCCATATTAAACCTTACATTAACACTGGAAGTAGAAAAAGCCCTAGAAAGCCCCAGGAATGTAAGTGCACAGTGGAGGCCTGGAGGTACCCAGAACATCATCCTTACCTTGCTCTGGTGTCAGCAGGAGCCCATCTGCCATTCAAAGCATGGCACTATCATCAAAGGCTGCTTTGGCTGCTCTTCAGTCTCTTTGTGGGTATTTCATGAGGCTTCTGAACCTCTGTTCACTGTTGTTTTTTACAAAAACTGAGCACACCTCCCCCCGCAAAAGGCAGCTATTTTTAGACCTGTGAAGAGGATATGGATTTCTTACTTTGTCGTCAGTCATCCTGTATTTCTTGAGTTTAGAAAGTTCTGGAAAATATTCCATTTCCAATTTACAAATGAGTTACGGCGTTGAGCTAAACTTGTATAGGATCATGGTGTTCTTAAATTTGAAGTACACCAGTTAAGGCACACTTTATTTCACTTTGTATGTAAATAAAATTGTCTGATTTTCCTATATGAAAAAACAAAAACTCCATAAAGATGTGTTAAAACCAGGTGTCCTGTCACCTGTAGGATGTAAACTGTGCTAGCATAGGCAATGGATAAATGGCTTTCCAAAAATCCCTATAGGTTCAATAACGTGTTTCACAATTACAGACTGAATTATTTTTCTTCCAAGGTGCTCCAGGTGGAAAGCTGTGGAACATACTCTCAGTAACCTTTGGTGGAATTGTTGCCATCTCTGTTGGACTTCTTACATCTGTTTATGTGGCTACACTGCATGAAAATGACCTGTGGTTTTCCAATATCAAGGTAACAATCATTGTCCTAGTTTTATCAGTAGTTTTGTGCGGCTTTAATATGAGCATTAGTTGAAATTTCTTTTTTGTTTTTGTGTATTTGTCTTGTAACCTGCTCAAGACCAGAATATTTTGTTTTATAAAATTCAATTTAAAAAAAGCTGTGCTTCCCTTCCCACTATATTTCATCAGTTCCATAAATACCTGTCCCCAATTTTTTCTCTAAAAATATTGCCAGAGAGCTCCTGTCTGAGTTGTAGCTATGGTTCTTCCAAAAATTGATCTTAATCTACAATAGAATTTCAGTATTTTACTGTATGTTTTTCTATAATAATCTTACTTTGATCCAAAGCAATCTAAAATTAAAATAAAAACCAACAGTTAAAATAAACAATATGCAAAATCCTGGCACACAGTTCTTGAATTGTATTTACACTGTGATATTGTAAATATCACTAAATACAGTTTAGGGACAGTCTCTTGGTATTCAGTACTAATTTTCTATAAATGTCATTCTGAATGTGCAAACCTCAAAACATATATCTGCCATTCACTAATGTAAACCCAACCATTCCCAAGACCCAGGATTGACTAGTTTTTTCATAGAATCCCTGCAGAGAAAATAATGCAGCTGTACCCACAGCTAAATTTAACCAGAGAAAAGAACAGGTGAGTCATTTCCCTTTGAAATGCCTAAAATCCATTCTGCTAGGTCTGTGTATTGTGTTGTTCAAAGAGTACATATATTTAACTGGATTGCTTGCCTTGCAATATGTCTTTTCTATGCTTTTTGTGGCCCAGAAACATTTATGTTCCACTAATACAAATAATTTGCACTTACTGCAACAATTGCTGTGGTATTATACATGTAATACTGTGTTGTACCCACCCTTATCTTCCCTGGATTATATGAAGAGATTGTACACAATATATTGAAGGTACACCTTGGGTTTGCCTTTTCCTTCCAAGAGCAAGTAGTGAATAACTTCAAGGTGTTGTATATTCTGAAGTGCAAGGAGGCATGGCCTTGTGGTGGTGAGGATGGATACATCTTTTTATTCTGTCAGACTGACCCAGAGGTGCCCAAGAGTTCACTGGATTAAGCAGTTTTGTAGTTGTAATTCAGTTGTCCTCTCAATGGGTGAAACAGTTTTATTTGATAATTATTGTTTTCATTTTAAGTACACTAGAATACCACTAGATATCAAAACTGAAATCAACCCCTCTAGTTTTTTGTAGTCTGGATTCTGTTGTCTCTGTAGCTGTGCTTTCATCCCATGGAGGTGATGGATAGCTGCTCACACTGCAACAGGAGCAGTTTCAGCCAGTTTGATGGACAGATTTTAAAAAGCATGAAGTTCACCTACCAGCAGGGTAAAGGAGAAGGAGCTGCAGACACACTCTGATCTCACAGTGTCCCTTCTTCCAGTGGGATGTGATCTCCACCAGAGCATGCATGTGGTGCTCATTTTAAACAAAATACTGCTTTAGGAGTAGTATGGGAAGAGAAGACTACAAATGAAGAGTCTGAAATTTCCTGCAAAGCTGAGGCAGGAAGGCTCATCCCAATGTCTGTAAAACAATCCACAGATGTCTCTGTGCCTGTGTGTAGCAGTGTGGTCTCTCCAGGGGAATGTATGTTTTCCAGCACTTCTGAATTGGCTAATCTTTTCATTACAGCACATACTATTTACTAAGATAGGTAAGACCCTCAAAAATTACATGAAAAATAAGTGGAAAATGTGCTTTTTTTCTTTAACATTTTATAGTTTGGCCAAAGCATATATATTTTGCAGGTATTAACTGAACTTTCCAAAAGTTTGAAAAGGTTAAGTTTCATTTTAGTTCATGCCCCTGCCCAGATTCTCAGAAGGGAGGACTGTAGTCTAATCCTTGCCCCACAATTATTGCATGCCTTGCTTACTGAAATGCAGTGGGGATCTCATTTCGTGATATTTTCATTAAACATAACATAGAATAAATGGATACATTACAAATGCACATCCAATGTTTTATTAACTCCCGTGCCTGTGACATACAGTAGAGCATCACAAGTCCTCTGCAACATAGAAAAGAAAAATTCTAAATCTGTTCTATTCTATTTCCATATGTTTTAAAACTACTAACTTCAGTCACCCTGAATTGGCTGTATATGGGGCAAATTTGAGGATTTATGTGGCTGAAATCTGATACAAAAATTACATAACAGCACATTATTCTCCTGAAATTCATTCCTTTCATCCAGTAAGTTACAATTAGTCAGATGATAAAGAATTCATGCCCAGAAGGGTCTGTGTAGCAACCTAATGAATACGGAGATGTAATGGGAGACCTGTTTTTTCATCTTCTCTTTTATATGAAGGTACTCTCCTATTTGAAGATCTGCAGTGTTTTTCTGTCACTTTTGCACCAGGCAGATGTTTGTACCTGCACCTTTTAGGTGCAAAAGGTGGAATTTGTGTTGTGAAGACCCTACTGATACATGAGCACCACAACTGCATATTTAAAAAATACGCAGTTGTACTCAGCTCAAAAAATTTGAAGTAAAAAGAGTTTATTATGCAATGTCATGACTCCTAACTCCTAAATAATTGGAGTCAGGACTTGCACACACACTTGCAGTGATTGCCTTTCTGTAATTTCAATTGCAATTCATGGAAAGCCAGTTCAGTTTTGGGTGTCTTCCAGCAATGGTTCACCCAAGTAGAAAAACTGTCTGGTCGTTGTTAAACTGTTTTGCTGTATTTTGAATATGGCTTTCAACAGTGCATTGATTTCAGCTGCTGCTCTGTGTGTGAGTCTTGTTCTTGTTTGCTGGTAAATGTGCCTGCTATTATCAATTAGCCATGGTCACAGGAGAAAGATGTACAATTGTTTTCTTACCAGGAAAACTGAAAAAGCACATCTTGAAGAGTGGTTTATGCAATGAAGGAGGTACACAATTGCTCCTTCTTTTAATTATTATTTTTTTTTATTTCAAGACTTCCTGAAAGTGGCAGATAAAGAAAAAACAGAAAATATTCAGCATATCATGACTCCTAGTCAGAAGCTGTGTTTGTGTCCCCTTCCAGCCGGGATCACAGGTTATAGTCACTTATCTTTTCAAATAACTTTGAAGAAAAAATTTTGAATCCCTTCTGATATACATTAAAACAACAAACATTTCTGTTTGTGATGATGGAAATCAAAACACATTTCTTATCCAAAAATCCTTTCTCAGTTTTCTGTAAATGTTCTGGCATAACACATCTGAAATGGCTTGTCTATTTTCAGTGATTTTCAGTAGCAGTTTAGTGGCTGCCCCTCCAGTGCAGCATTTTTTGGGAACAGAATCTGCTATGCAAATAACAAAATGGGGGCCCACCTCTCCTGTCAGCCATTGCGTTGCTTGTTCAACTGCAAATTCTAAGAAACTTTGAACAGGAACGAGCCAAGGCCACGTAGCAAATTAATACTGTAAGAAAAATAAATAAAATTCAGAGCATTCATTTCTTCACCCCTTCTGAGTAAGCATTTAGATACTGTTATTGATTTTTCCTTTAATAAAATTGCTGCTTGCAGGAGGTCAGGAATGAATATACAAGACTGTAAGTCTTTCAGGATAAGAATGCCAGGATTTAGTCTGTGAAGTGCTCATTTTTTCCCTTTTTACATTTTGAATACAAACCAAGGATTATTGCCCAGAGCAGCTGTGGCTGCCCCTGGATCCCTGGCAGTGCCCAAGGCCAGGCTGGACACTGGGGCTTGGAGCAGCGTGGGACAGTGGAAGGTGTCCCTGCCCATGGCTGGGGTGGCACTGGATGGGCTTTGAGATCCCTTCCAGCCCCAAACATTCAGTGGTTCTCTGAAGAATAGCATGGAAACAGGTGATGAGAGCTGCACAAAATGAATGCTCAGGCATGAAGGGAAGGAGGGCAGGCACGACTTTGGCAGGACTTTTCCACAGAAGTGCCTGTAGAGGTGTTAGAGGTCAGATCTGGATCAGATCTGATCTGGAACACAGATGGTCTTAAGGTTAACCAGCCAGGAGAGCTGTGCAAGGATTAAATAGCTTTACTGAGGGCTTGTTCTGAACTGGGAACGTTGACAGCAGCTGTGTGTGTTGAGTTTCCACTTGTATACTTGAGAAAATTTTCCAGTCTTCCTGGTCTTAAATTGAAAAAGTAATAAATAGTTTCAAGTACACAAATTTTGTTTTAGCTATCTCAAAAAAAAAAGAAAAGTAAGTTGGAGCTTTATTTATGCTCATTATTTATAGAAAAAATCATCTCAGACTTTGGCTGCTTGCTCAGCATTCTGGAGGACTTGCTTTAGGAGTCTGAGGAATCATAAGCTCTAAAATTTTGCACTGCCCTTGAGAGAAAGTCCTTTGTATTTGGTTATGAATGCTTAACATTATTAGGGTACAATTGCATGAATGGAAATAATAAGCAGCTCTCCGTGTGTCCCAGGGGACAGTGTTCTTTATTTTTCCCTTGCAACAGGGATAACTTCTTTGTTACAGCCTCACAAAGTGAATATACAGACAGATAAGCATGTGCTCTCACAATGTTTACCCAGAAGTCTGTATGTTTTTATTGACATGGAATGCTAGGAAAAGTATAAATTGCTGTAGAACTGGAAAAGTATTTTGAGTGAATAAAACAGATGTTATCATAGCATGAAGCAGATGTAAAACTCACTAGTGTTTGTCTCATAAAGTATAGCATTTGGTTGAATACAGCTGGTGCCAGGGTTACAAATTAATCATGTTTGAATGCATTTTTGCTAATTAGATCCCCTTCTGTGACTCCTCTCTCGCCCTTAATAAATTCCAAATGTTAGCATTCCCTTTTTTTTTTTTCTTTATGAGCATTTAAGAGTCAGCCACTTTTAGTACTAGAAGACTTTTCAGTAGTGATAAATTTGAAACTAGAGCTTGTTCAAAATCCAGCACTCTCATTTTGCTAAGTGTATGGCTTTTGGTATGATGATGATTTATATCTCACAGGGAAGCTGGAGAGTTTAATTGTGAACTTAGATTGAATCACTTGTGGTTTTATCTATTGACTTTTCTCAGACCAGAACTAATACTGGTTTGTCAACAGTTGACTTCAGTAAAACACACCCTTTGTGATAAGAACCTGTCCTGGGCAGTAGGAGAGAAGGACATGATTTTTTGTTGAGCTTTATGTTAGCTCTGAAATAGAATTGATTCAGCTCCAGCATAAGAATTGGGACTGTAAGAGAAAGTTGAAAGTCTTGGGGTTCTGTGCAAGGTTGCATTAACAAGAATGGCATTCATAAAAGTCTCTGAAAAAGTAATGTTCTGTTATTTCAGTAACATTCTTTTGTACAGAAAGATGAATTCATAAGGTTGTTTTTATAAATCACACCATTTTTTAGTGACATGCATATACCACCTACAGGGGTTCCACTGGATTTTCAAATCTCAATATAAACTTTTCCTAACTGGATAGAGACCTTTTCTAACTTTCTGCTTAGGAGATACATTTGCTGGGATGTTATTATACAAAAAACAAAAAAGATCACTGATAATAAAACAATTCTGTACAAGACAATTGTTAGTTCTCATCAGATTGTTTGTTTGTGCCATCTTTGTTTTAATGTGGTTGCCCAAAGCTGTGGATTTGTTAAATTTCATTAGGTCTTCACAACTAATGAGGTAACAAAAGGAAGTGCATTCCAAAGCAAAGAGCTTTCCTGTCTTACTAGACTCCATCTGCTGCAATATCAGCCAAGAAAAAGGCACGGTTTGAAATGTGCCTGGTTTGAGGTGGACATGGTTTAAATAATTTGAACATTTCTAATTAGAAATAAGAAGTTCACCTAGCCCTAAAGTCAAGTAAAGAAGGAGTCCTTTTCACTTGTAGTTCAGGAATGAGAGTGATGGCAGCTGTCTTCCTGCAAGAAGCAGTGTTGAACAAGTGGGCAGCAGCATCCCCTGCCAGCTGAAATATCCCTGGCATGATGGTGCAGCCCCCACATAACGCACTGAATTGATGGAGCCTTGAGCTGGCAAAGCCATCAGCACAGTGGGATAACTACATCTGGGAGAGCAGGTTAGGTGCACAAAGCAAGGATATGCAGCTTTACAGTTCAGCTGTCGGCCGCTGTGCCAATCCAAGCTTGTCATATTACAAAAAGAGGAGTGAAATACACAAAATATTTCCAAGCAGCATATCAGAATCACAAAAAACATGTACATTTCCCCAGTTAAAAAGAGTCATTTGCACCCCAGCCGTTTGCCTCTAACCTTAATTTGTCCGTGTATGTTTACCTTCAGTTGAACTAAGTTGCTTAGAATATAAAAGCCAAAGATGAAGCCTCTCTGGAGATCAGTTTCCCTGGTGCAGGAGTTGGAGTTAAAGGCAGCTTTGGATGATGGTGAAAAGCAAATGGAAAGTGAATTTACTGTTGAACTTCACTTGCAGGAGGTCGAAAGAGAAATTTCATTCAGAACCGAGTGTGGACTTTATTATTCCTACTACAAGCAGATGATTCAGGCTGCTTCCATACAGCAAGGTATTGTAAACTGTAAAGTAAGTTTTGCAGCTGACTATTTTTAGGTTTGGTTGGGTTTTTTCAAATATAATTGAGAACAAGGCATACCATAACGATGAAAGATAGTGTAACAATTGCACTGGAGACAGATTTATTCTGTTCCTGTGCCAGGGAGCCACTGAGTTATGGACATAATAAATTTCACAATGATGCATTGGTTTCTGTGCCACACCTTCACATGCTGATGAAGGCAGTCACTTTGAGGGACAACTTTCATATCTGTTAAGGTTTCAGTTTGCTGGTTTATTCAGTTTATTACTTTCATTTTTATTCTTCTCCTGTTTAATTTGAGCTGTGAGCTATTTCTGGGAAGGGGCAGTGTTTTTTCCTGTATTCCTGGACAGTAAGTGACACAAAGAGCAGCTTCCAAGGAAATCATATACAGTGATGGGGCTTTCTCAGGCAGTCTCATGTTTTCTAGATATTTAGCTGTTGCTCCCTATTTTGCTTATTCTACACATTTTTCAATATTAACTTCACCTGTGATTAAAGTGGTGCCAAGAACAGTTCTCAGGATCCAGAATGTACCACAGATTCTATGCTGGGGATGGAAGTATAAAAATAAATGTTTTATACACTACTAAATATACAGTACTTGAATTAGCACTGTGAGTCACATTTGAAGCGGGGAAGCTGAAGACCTCAGAAGGTCATGTTGATTCAGAGGTAATATGTTCTGAATCATTGACTCAAAGTTTGCAGTTTCTGATGAGAGATCCTAAAATACCTTAGAAAAAGTTATTCACTGTTCAAATGAAGATGGAGAGGGAAAATGACAATCTCCTATTTCAATTTCTCTTTATCATTAAGGTTTACATGGTTTAGTATATGACAATAAAACTGAATCTGTGAGGACAATTAACATACTTGAAAGAATGAATGTTTACCAGGAGGTGTTTCTCAGCATTCTGTATAGGATTCTTCCAATACAGGTAGGCATTTATTTATGGCTTTAGATTGTAAGTGCATTATGAAGATTGCGCAGTGAATCATAGCTCCCCTTTGTAGATATTTTCTAATTAGAAATATTCCTGATGCCTTTTTAATTTGTAAAAGCAAAACCTAATTCATACTAAGTATAAACCCCCCCCCCCCCACGAGTGGTTTAATGTCAACATCAGTATTCTTGTGTTTTACAGCGATACCTAGAGCCTGTTTATTTTTATATCTACACTTTGTTTGGACTTCAGGCAGTTTATGTCATTGCTCTGTATGTAACAAGCTGGCTTCTTAGTGGAACATGGCTTTCAGGGTTGTTGGCAGCTTGCTGGTATATTACAAACAGGTAAGTGAGATGAAACGTTCAATCCTTCTAAAATTGTACCTAGTTTCAAAGGTAAGGCATTAAAGCTTTAACTGCATAATTAATTGGACAAAACATGAAACTATAAGGCCTCTCTCCAATTAGCCAGAAAATGGAAAAAAAAAGTTTAAATAACAAAAATAATTAGAAAATAATCAGAATTAGCTGGCGTTTCAGACTGGGTTTTTAACGGTTCAGGAAATTTGAGTAGAAAATTCTGTCTTAGATTGGTCTCTGAAAGTGGACTTCATCTTTCAGATGTGTCTGGAGCTCCTGGTGATGTACCCTGTCTTCTCCCGCCTAGGGTCTCTCAGGTGTTACAGACATCTGCATGACCTAAAGACACCCTTCAGGTGTCTCCTCAATGCCCCACACCTTCCTCCCAGGGTTCCTTCCACAACCTCAGCTCATTTGAAGTTCAGCTCCTCTCTCCCCTTATTCCTGTAGCCATTTCCTGCACTAAGCCTCAGAGAAAAAAATGTGATAATTGAGCTGTTCTAGTGCTTTAGCACTTAAAGAATTATCAGTTTGGAGATAAAAACCTAAGAACTGGCTTTATGCCAGAATTAAGCTGCTGGGATGAAGCTAGGACTGGTGACATTGGTTGTTACCTGTAAATTACTTGAGAAAATAAAAATACAGTCTTGATTCTACCAGAAACATTTGATACGTTAATGAGCAGCTCTAAAGGAATTTGTCTGCAAGCACATCCACTACAGAATAATTACAGGTGTATGGAGGCAAGGTGTTCCTTCCTCCAAATAGGAAAGTAATTAAAAGCCACATGCAATGTACAGTATTTCACACGTTTCTTTCATGAGGTCGTCTCTTCCATTTACTGAATATTTGGAGCAAATTGGTCCATCTTTCTAATAATTGGTGAACAATGAGAGCTTGTTTCCTTTATGCAGTATAATATTGCATGGAATGGATTTGGATAAAGACGTTCTGTCCAGATGAATTACATCTGAGGCTACTGAGTATAACTCCATTTAGGCACGTTCTTCCTCCAGCTAAGCGTGTCTCACATGTGTTGCTTACTTGCCTTTTTAGCAAATACTTTCTCTACACCAGGAAAAAGAGAATCATTCTTTGTTTTGGACTTTTAAATCAGGTTTTGTAAATGACTGTTCTTGGGGAATTCTTCCATTACATATTTCTTATATTCAAAAGCTTCAAAAAATGACCAAAAGCTCATAAGCAATTAAACTGTGTTCAAGCTCAAGTCACTGGGATCACAGTGAAAATTATATTCTGTTCATATTCTTACATGTGCATTTGCAAACCAAAAAAATGAAGTAAAATGACCTGTGCTATGGAAATCCACAAGCTGGATTTTGGGAGTGCTTTTAGTCTGGGGTGTATTTGTCATTTCTAAATGACCCAAGCTGTGCTTCATAAGTAAGATGTAATCCACAGTATATTTTTTTTACAGTTAGTGAAGCTGAAGTACATCATTTGAGATGCAGAAACAATGGATAACTTGCAGAACCTTCATAGTGATTTATTTTCAGAGCCAGGTGTGTTGAAGGAACTGGAGTGTAGAGCCTCCATTTTTATAAATAAGGAGTTAAAATAGCACAAAGATGCCTGTCATTGTAAGCTCTCTGTCACCAAGTGTTTGCTTGGTTTTAAATTTGTGAAACTCTCTGTTTTGTACAGAGTAGATACTACAAGGGTAGAATTCACCATTCCTTTAAGGGAGAACTGGGCACTGCCATTCTTTGCTGTTCAGATAGCAGCCATCACATACCTGCTCAGAACTCATTTACAGCCTGCTCAAGAAGTGAGTATTTCTGACAAGTAGGACACAATAAATAAACTTAGTGACAGAAAACTGTCCTGATCTGCAAGAATTAAAGTAAATGGGTGGTACAGTTTCTTTGACCAACAGTTCTTAAGTTACTACTCCTCATTTTGATCAACTAACTGCTATTTATACCACAGTAAAACAAGTATTGTGTTTTAATCTGGGGGCTGAAACTATCTGAGATCTCACTGTTTTGTTGCAAATGTGATAAAACACATGCATAAGTCAAGAATTTGTAACGCTAATAAATTGTTATCATCCAAGGTGTTACTGCAGTTAGAAAATTCAGTGTTATAAAAGTGGTTTTAAATTAAAACCAGATTAAGGTGGGCTTTGGTTGGGTCTGTTGGGGTTTCTTTTTGCTTGATTTTCTGTGTTTTAATGAAGGAAACAATAAAGTAAAATAAAACTTTCTTCCCTCCTTCCAGAGGCTTACACTCATGGCTGTATTCATAGCAACGTTTCTCTTTAGCCTGACTTGGCAATTTAACCAGTTCATGATGCTGATACAAGCATTGGCATTATTCATACTGGACTGCTTGGACCTGCTTCCCACAGCAAAGGTAACTTTCTTTGGAAATAACCTACTTTTGTTTCTTTGCCTTCATTTAGCCAACAGCTGTGAAGATGTTTTCTAACCAGTGGCCCATCGCCCAGGGTAGTACAGATGATCCAGTGTGCCTTGTGCTTTGGGGTGATCACAGTGTATATACCCTGCAAGAGTAAAAGTGAATGATGAAAACACCACCATTTCTGGGTTTTGTTCACTTTAACCTGGCTCATGTCTAATTTTTGTCTACCTTTGTTTTGACGCTATTTGACACTTGCAGACACCATCCTAACAGTTGATCTGATACCACAGTTTTAGCGCGGCCTCTTGAAGTTGTCAGAAGAAAAAAGTACCTCAGGAAATCTTGGTGTGAGCTGAAGTCAAAGCAATGTATGAATTTTGCCTCAGGCATTGTGTATCCTCTCATCTGCCAGTCAGGGCCAAGCTCTGTACACAGGAGCAGGATGCAGAACCCAGGTTGCTGGGGTGAAGCAGTTGTCTTGCCTGCATTGACATTCACCACAAAATAACAGCAGTGCCCCTGCTGTGTTGCTGAGCTGGATAAGCCAGAAAATAAAAGTCTTACTAAGAAGGTCAGGGATCATTGGCAGTCAATCTTACAAAACAGAAATGTTTTGTAAGAAGATGAAAACACAGTTTTGACATTAGCATTGCTGTGAAATTCTACCAAGATCATTTTAGGCATGGTGAAGGCTTGTGCTGGTTGAAAAAGGTTCTAACTTTAGGAAAGGTTACAGGAGAATGAAGAGTAATTCATGTAAATTCATTTTAAATTTGAAGCAGACTTGAACTTTACTGATTATAATAATTTAACTGAAAATGAGTGTGGTGCCTGCATATCAAGATAAATGTGCCTTACTTAAGTTTCTGAACTCTTCATTATATTTGCAACTGCAAGCTGAAGTCAACATTTTATGTGACTAGCCAGCTGCCTTAAAAGTCAGCAAATTACCAGCTTCACCCTGAGTTACTCCAAAACAGACTCACCACACCACTGTGCCTGTATTCATTTTATAAAAAGCACTACTTAGAACTGTTGGAGTTTGTTGGGCTCTTTGATACTGATTTACACCAGTGCTGTAATACAAGACTGGACTCGGATCTTTGTGTGAGGTGAAATGTATCTTTTGGTACCACTGTGTCAGAAAATCAGCTGGGGTTTAGTGTTTACGTTGAGCTGAGCACTGATAATAATATAGCTTAACCCAAAAGGGATTATACTGAACTCCAACTGAAATATTTGAGAAGGCAGGGGATGTTTGGTTGCTGAACTGCAAGAGCCATAACTCTTTAGTTGTAGGCTACAGAAACACCTCTTGGACTAAAGAAAATAAAAGCATCTTCCAAATATTAAGTAATTAGTATTTTCCTCACACTGCAGTTATCTGCTTGATTATAGGATCAGGCTTCCTTAAGTATAAAATAGGCATAAAATATTAACCTAAGTAGTTTAGGATATAAATATAAAAAGGCTACAGTAATGGCTTTAAATGTAATGATTTACTGCAAGATGATAAGTTCTTTGTAAAAATAATTGATGTTGAAATAAATTATAAAGCATATTCAGGGAAAAGCAGCTATGACTGTAAAGTTTTGTAGGCATAAAAATCTCATTATTGTTACAGGTTACATGGCTCTATATCATTCAGATATCTGGATTACTGCTGGTCTGTGTCCTACAGTTCTTCAATTCTATGATTCTTGGATCATTACTTTTAAGTTTTAATGTTTCTGTCTTAATAGCAAAAACAATCCAGGTAGGTACCAAAATAAGTCTGTAGTAATAAATAAAGAGTGTTTTTATATATATGTGTGTGTGTGAATGAGTGATTTAGATTCATTATAATTTTCATTTACTAATACTAATTAGAGGAATTAATATAGCGTACAGCAACCCAAATATTGCCTGATCAAATAATGAATTCCATTACTCTTAACTGCAGCTTAACCAAGCACATCAGACATCGTAATTCCATGATGGCTATTAACATTAATGATTGTGCAAGCTGCAGTTTGGATCCTGAAAAACAAAATTGCATGAATGGACTTTACACCTGGTTCAGCAGGACTTGGCCTGAATTTATGGATCTGCCTCCAACTAAGTAATCTGTAACAACTAGGACAACTAGGCTCATGTCGAGTTCAGCTTCCTGGAATCCATTGTTTCTTTCAAAGATTAAGGTTTTTTAGTGTAGTTACAGTTCTCTTTTTTCTGATTCTGGTATTGGTGACAGCCTCTGACCACAATAAAGGAGTTTACAGGGCCATTCCTATTGTCTGCACCTATTCCCAGCTGCCTGCGAGCAGCTCATCTGGATCTGGAGCTTGTAACTGGAAAATTGCTCAAAATCCTATCAACTGTCAGAGGCAGAAGCTCCCTTTGCCATGGGTTGGTGGAAGGTGTAATGAGTAGCTATTTCAAAAGGCACAGAGAATTATGGAAATTAGGGAGTAAGTTCTGTAGGTACAATAGGGCTGCTGCCAAAGAAGAGCTGTTTGGCTTCTTCCAAAACTCTGCCAGGTCGAAGCTTTTATGACATTGTCCCTTCAGGTTTGTGCAAGAAGTCTGTCTTTATTCTGGGTACTTGGTTCTGTATCATTTTTTGCTTATGTAACCCTAATCCAAATTTGGTGCTGCTCAGGACCAGCAGATCAGCTGTTTCAAATAGCCTGTGATGCTTTTGTTCCAAATACATAAAAAAGGGACTGAAATACTAATATCTTCTTCTTTGTAGAAAAACCTAAAAAGGGGTGGCTTGCTTAATAGGCTTGGGAAGCTTATCCTCCATGTTCTACTAGTCTTGTGCTTGACTCTCCTAATAAATAAATTCATTAAGGTAGGCAAGTAATTTTTTAATACCAAAAATTACACATTGTATTATGTTAAAAGCTATTTGTTAACCATCTACAGGAATATCATTAAATAAAAACTGCAGTGAGATTGCTCTGCATCTCAGAAACTGCATTTTAGAAGTTAAAGATCGTTTTGCTAATCTTTGATACGTGGATTTGAAAACTTCATAAATTAACACCAAATAATTGGTGTTAGCTTGAAGCTCACCTGTAATTTTATATCAGTTGTAGATCTATACTGTTGAGCATTTGCAAAGTTTTTTCACTGAATTTTCTTTTCAATTAATGCAGTTAAAAGTGAATGCTTCTTTGATTGCAAAGCACCCATCTTAATAAGCCTGTGTTGCTTTACAGTTACATTTAAATGACAAAAAAGCTGTTTACTGTGCAACATTTTTTATATTTAAGATATAATTTCCTTTCTCTTTCCCCACTCTGTAGAAAATTCTTAATCTTGAGTCAGATGAGCATATATTCAAATTCCTGAAAGCAAAATTTGGATTTGGAGCGACAAGGTATGATTTAGCTGCAGTTCTGCTTTTTTGTTTGACTTCTTTAACTGAAGCCTTCAAGTTGTTCTTATTTCAAATGTGTGCAATAAATCACAGACTTTTACCTCATGTTTACGTCATACTTGCCCTAACAATAATCTGCACAACTGTGGCTTTATAATTTCTTGGGAAAAAAGTTAACTTCTATCTTTTTGACGTCAAGTTATGAAATACATGATGGACAAAGATGTTTATTTTTTTCTTTTTTAGAGATTTTGATGCTAACCTTTATCTTTGTGAAGAAGCCTTTGGTTTACTACCTTTAAATACCTTTTCAAGACTCTCCAGTACGTTACTTTTTTATGTCTATGGATTTGTTCTCTTCCTCCTGACAGTAGCAGCTGTAATTGTTGCCTTTCGGAACCTCAGGTAAATACAGTTTTAACGTAATTCACATTTTTATCAATTTTCTTCAGCTGGCTGAGGAGCTGAGAGGTGAACACAGCAGCAAATACAGGATTGCTTTGCACAGCTGCTGAGGGGTGGGGTGTATGATAGAGAAATCAGGCAGAATAAGTAACTTCATACTGAAGCTAAAAATGTAGGCAAAGGAACATCTTTCCCTCGATTCAGTCAAGTTCTTTCCTGTGGAAGGTTTGCTGTATGTATAATGTTGGTTGGGGTTTTTGGCATGAGAGAAAGCAGGGGAAGGATGTCTTTATCTAAAACAATGTTAGTTTCTTTAGTTCGTCCCGTTTTTCCTGTGCACAACACTCCAAATCACAGTTTTCCCAGGTGTTATCCTCAGACTGCCCAGAAGTGAGCTGGAATAGTCTCTGCTGAACTTTGTGATCCGTGTGAAGGAGCAGGAGCTGGAGCTGTGCATCACTGCTGGCAGTTCCCAGAGCTAATCTCTGGCATTCTGAGGGATCTACAGAACACAGAAGAAAACCAGACAGAATGCTGTTCAAACAAACTGGTTCTCAGTTTTACATGTACAACCTGGGCAAAAGGTAGAAGGGATCATATAAACCCTGATTAAGCAAAAATTCAAGGAGTGTCACCTGATGAGTGTCACCTGATTAGTGTCACTATCATAGATTTTAGGGGAGACTGGATAAAAAGGAGAGAGGCAATAGAAAGGGAGAGGCATTCCAAATCTGTTATGACAATTACATATTGTAATAGTACATACAATAGTAATTGTCAAATGTCAGTCATCTCTAAATAATTTTGATACTATTCAACCAGCCTCTTTAAAAACGTACTGCCTCAGTCAGTTTTAAAAAATAAGATTCTGCAGCTCCTATTTTCTGCAGCCCTAGATGTAATCCCAAACATGTCCCTAATTTTTAATGCATTTATTTCACTTATCCCTTGACCTGAAAAAAATGGGAAAACCTCACACCCTGAAGCAGCTTCTTCTGTTTTTTTGAAGGACCCTCCATGTATATTCACAAGGCTAGACAGCTCAGGCAATAACCACTCCTTTCAGGGCTCATTTTCCCTAATTCTGCTTCCAATCTATGGCTTTAATGACATCCAGGCAGACCAGCACAACCCCACAAATCACAGTTAAATTCTTCACTCTCATCAAAAGCTCTCTGAACTTGGGAGTAGCTGCTTCAAACAAGAAACCAAGCTTGCCTTGCTGTAAACAGCTTTATCTCATTCTAATCCAGCTCATTTAAACCCGTTGCATTTCCAGAAAACTGCACATGAAAAGAAATCCCTGATGCTGCATCAAGTTGGTGGCATCAGGCTAAATTATATCATGGATGCAATAGAAGATTGTGGGCTCGTAGCAATGGTTCTTGTTTCTGGCCTCAGAAAGATTCGATGATTTTTAAAATGTGGATAATTACATGAACTATGGTACAGAACCTAATATAACACTGTTTTTTTTCTTCAATTAGTGGTTCTAATCAAGTCCAGTTAAAGGAAAAAATGAAAGAGTATACAGTGACACTGAAGCCTGATGCTGCCTACAGCTTAGTTCACACAGTTCTTTTTGGATGTCTGGCATTAAGCACAATGAGGTATATTTTTTTTTTTTTTGCTTCTACTAAGGGCTTGGTTAGATGATTGAGTATGTTTTTATAAGAGTGTAAAATATGTTGACCACAAGCTGATAGGGTCATGAACCTTCTTTCTCTCCCTGGTGTGTTTCTACTTGTAAACTGAGGCATTTCCCAAAATTCTGCCATAAAGAATGGAAGTTTGGGAACAGAGATATTCTCAAGAGCAGGTAGCAAAGTGCAGTGTCAGTCCTGTACTCAGTTATTTCAGAGACCTGAAACTCCAAGGAAACTGTGTTCAGGATTTCTCTAGACATAACTGCTCTCATAAGCAGCTTTGCAGAGCTCCAGATGATCATAAAAAGCTTGTGTTCTTCCAGGATGAAGTACCTCTGGACATCCCACATGTGTGTATTTGCATCCTTTGGCCTGTGCAGTGCGGAGGTTTGGAGGCTCATCCTGAAGTGTCTCCACCTCTACACGTCCCGGAGGGTGAGCACTGTACTCAGCATTGCATCCTCTGGCTTTGGACTGTACCTCAGCCAAGTCAAGGCTCAGGGTTGAATGTTGGTTTTGGTTCTCTCAAACCAGGTATCTCTCCTGTACATTTGTATAAATTGAGTAAGTAAAATGGATTTTCTGGTGGTTTCTGTGTTAAACAATTCCATTGGAATACACTAGATGGCAATATAGATGTGGCTATGAGAAATAACCACAATTGTACGAAAAAAGTCTCCATATTAAGAAATCATCAGCAGTCTGAGAAGACCTTTGCAGTCTATTATATTGAATGACAGTGTTTTCCACCTTGTAGAATATAAATTTAAAGATATAAATCCATCTTTTTTTTTGATGAGTCTGTAATTAAGGTTTTACTTGAAAATAAAATCAGAATATGGACTTAAAATTCAATCTCTTAAATTCCACTACATGTTAAATATTTCAGATATCAGTACATTAAAAATTAAATCTATTAAATGTATCATCA
This sequence comes from Hirundo rustica, assembly GCF_015227805.2. Taxonomy (NCBI): domain Eukaryota; kingdom Metazoa; phylum Chordata; class Aves; order Passeriformes; family Hirundinidae; genus Hirundo; species Hirundo rustica. The sequence continues at coordinate 15,851,921 of NC_053460.1, forward strand.
AGCTAACCAATTTTGTTTTTCAATTTCTCACAGACACAGGTGATTAAGTATTCTATACCAATAATTACATTACTGTACATTTCATTTAAGGTAAGAATTTTTTTTTTCTCGATGTTTTGGCATTCTTTAGTTGCATGGAATTTTTCCTTTCTCCTAGAATGGTGTTGTCTTATTCACAACTACATACAAGAATTGTAACTGAATTCTAAAAATGGGGATAGCTGTGCCTATGAAATTGTCTGTGAAGGATCAGTTGGGCTTATTTAATCCAAAGTAGTTGTTCATAGATACAAATGTTTATCTGATTGTATGTGTAAGTAGCAGGTGCTATTTAAATGCATAATTTTATGGAAATGGGAGTTGTCTCTTTTAGTTTTAACTAAGTTTTGGATATAATGCAGATTGGCACTTTGTGTAATGATTTATTGTAGGAGCAGAAAGAATCATAATCTCTACTGCTGTGCCTCATCTCATATGCTTTAAAGTGCAGAATTATTAAATGGTCAAGTACCTGGTTTGTCTTCTGTCTGTTCCAGAAGCAGAGTATTATTATTGTCAAACACTTCAGTGTAAATGCATAAAGCATACCTAAATCAATAACATGTACAAGATTATCAGTCTGTCATAGCAGGGAGATTTAGAACACTGATTTAATGGGCAAACCAGTCTTTTAATCTGAAGTCACAAAGACAAAAAAATCAGAGTCTGCTTTGATGGAGAAGTTGTTTCTGCAGTAACTAGTGTGAGATAAAAATATGTCTGTTAAATATTTCCCTTCAGAAAAACACAAGATTAATTTCATTGTTACAGTTCCAGAGGCAATAGTGGAGCAGTTAAGAAAGCTGCTAATAGAGTTCACTCCAGTATTGTGTTCCCCCCTCTAAAACTGAAATAAAAAGAAAAAAAAAATACTGTTTTCCACTTAAATTGTCTTATTGTTCTGTTAGAGGACTTGTTTTGTCCAGTAATGTGACAGTTAGGAAGTCATTTACCATTTTCATCATCTCTGAATATGACAGAGACAATGCCATTTCTCTTGATGTGAGGGATAGCAAGAGCATGACGTTCTGATAGTCTAATGTGACAGATGACTAGGAATAATTTTCCTCCCACTCTTCATGAGCAGATGTAAAGTTCCTAAATCCTGTCAGATTCAGTTCTGAAGTCAACAGAAACCACTGATTTCATGGGCTTTAGAGCAGTCATTAGTTGTGCTCAGTCTGCCTCAAAAGCATCATTTTTGTGATTCTTCTAAATAGGGAAGATAATTTTTATTGACATTAAAAGTACGATTTTTCAAATTTCTCAGTAGGAATGAGAAATTCGTCACCTCTCAGTGGTTTTTGTCCTGAGTCAGTTCTTGCAGTTGAGCTACCAGGAGAATGGATCTCTCTGTGGGTCTTTTCTGCAAAGCCCAAAGAGTTGATGAGAAGCCTGAGGGCGTCACAGAATAAATACTCTGAGCTGGAAGGGATCCACAAGGCTCTTGGCCTGGAAGTGGTCAGATAAGAATTCTTACCGAGAGATCCAGAATGTACCCATTGCCTCTGTGAGAATGTGATTTTATATTCTCTCTCTCAAACCTTACAAACAGGCAGTGGAAGGAGATTTTTGGAACAGAGACTTACTTACCTTGCTCTTTTCCAGGCAAGAATTTATCTGTTCAGTCTCTGACTGCTCAGATTGCAGGGGAAGTTTCTCTGTACACCATAAAGTTAACTTGCCATCAGGGCTGGTTTTCTTCAATTTTTAGGAGGGCAGTTTGGTGTTTCATTATCTGTTATATTTGTCAGAACTGTTCTTCAGTGCAGTTCCTCAAAATAGGACTTTTGTGGGATTATTAACCTAATCCTGAATAAGCTAATGAAAGCTTCTTTTGAGGCATGTGGCTACTACAGCCCCAAATACATCACTTGAACAAGAATTTATTGAGATGTAGATGCAGCTATAATGCTGCCTTTCTTTCAGATTTCAGGTGCAGGATGTTTTGAGACCTGTAAGCATTTGTATTCCTATTTACATGAGTTCTTCATTATTACAGTGCAAACAAACATCTTTTAGATAAAGTGAAAATGCTGAAGTATTTCCATGCCTACTTTAGCTGTGCTGCAGATAACACAACACATACATAAAGCAGTCCCAAGTAGTATTTATGTTTCACTTCTTACACTTTATAGGTAGATTTCACTTTATCTGTGTTGATTGTATTTTAACTTCACTGTAATGCTGATCAATTTGTGCTCGTGTGTCAGTAATTCCTGAATAAATTTTTGGTACTTCAGGTGAGCTCCTGAACTTGAGCATTCTAATTCCAAGGATTGCCAAATAATCTTGATTTCTCTCTAATAGTAAACTCTCTATTCCTACTATTTCTCTAGCTGCATTTTCATCTTCATCGTGGCCAAGTCCTTTGTCTCCAAACGTGGACATTTATTACAGCATATATTGCAATGCATACCCACAGTCTTTGGCTGTCCTGAACAGCTTCAGTTCAGGGCTCGTTTAAACCACTTGACAACTGGTTTCTTTTCCTGAAGACTTTGACCTCAGATACAAGCACTGTTACAGGCTGGAAACTTAATTCACATTTCCCTCACTCTTCCAAGCAGTTTGTTATGTCCCTGATGTGCTCCATCTGTTCTTTTTATCCTCTCCTGGTGTCACCAGACTTTTTCTCAATCTGACCTATTTACGAGACAAAGTTTTGTCAGTGTTATTGGTCCATATTTTCATATGCTTTACTTTTTACTTGTCATTCTCTTGTGTTTGGAGCTCCTGAAGTAGCTTCGTTTTGTCTTGGTTCTACTAATCAAATGTAGTGCTGCCTGGAAAGTTTTCAATTCAGTAATAGCAAGCCCCGTGACCAAAACTTCCCTCCAGTGGAAACTGCTTGTGCTCAGTCAAAACTTGCAGTACCATGACCTAAGAAGCCTTTACAGAGTGAATGCCATGGAATTGCCCCAGCACTGAGCAGGGAGCTGTGCCACGGGTTCCTCAGGAGGTTACGGGGCAGGGTGCACTGACTGAGAAGCAAAGCAGAGCCCATTCCTTCTGTCTCCACCCTGAAGGACTCCAAGCTCTCAGAATGTGAAGCTATCCAGGGTAGTTTAGTAATGAAGAGAGGAAATTTTGATTCATGATGGGACTCCACAATCTCCTTTCACAACAGCTGAATTTACTAATCTCTGGGAGAGCTTCTGAAGAGCAGAAATACATCTGTTGTACTGCTGTACCTCCCAAAGCTTCCCCAAGGTTGTGATGCTGCCATGGCTCCCCCTGGGAGATGCCAGGAGTTCTTGAACCAAGTGTTTTAAGTGAGCAGCTCCACTAGTGAGAGCCTTCATTGGCCCAGTTCCACCTCCTGCCCCCAGCCCTGCCACATGATTGCAGTTTGGGTGAAGGAATGCCTTGTTTGCTAAGGGGCTCGGCAGCACCACATTCAAATTCCTTCTGAACTCTTGGATGACCATTATATAAATGGGATGATAAATGGCTTTTTAGTTATCAGGTGGGTTTTCTTAGACTTTTTCCTGTAGCGTTTCAGTTTCCAAACCAGCAATCCTTATTATCTAAAGAAAGCAGGTTTGGAATAGGTTTCACCATAACATCCTCTGTAGTAAAGACTGATGCACAGCAATTTGTCACTGGGATTGTCATCATCTTCCTTAATTGCTCCCTTCTGCCCTGGAATATTCACTGGTTTAAACAATAAACCCTTAAATAAATCATTGTTCCCTTAGCTTTTTGGATGGGAGGGTTAAGTTTTTCAGAATCGGTTTCAATTCTTTTTCTCTCCTCCAGAATCTGATTTATGTATTCTTTGTCTGCAGTAAATTTTGAACTGCTTTCCCCCAGTGGTCTATTGGTTGTTTTCATTCAGTCACAGTTTTATTTTTGCCTTCAGCGGCTCTCTTTTAACTCAAATTTCTGAAATACCATTAACAGCATCTGCAGCACATCTAATAATCTTTACTTCTGATACAGATTTCCTACCTTTTTGAATTTAGTTTTATGTTTCCTTTCCAAACTTAATTTTAATTCCTGAGGCCTTTCCTTCTCTTGTCAGTTTTGACAATGGGCAGTTCTGGTCCTGCTGGTCATCTGGCAGGAGCTGCAGATCTCAAACTCTGAAACTGTTTCCATCCTGCAGTGACCTCCTCTCCTTCTAGGAAGGGTAGAGAGATACACTCCTGTCTTGCAATTTACCCATGAGCTGGACAAGAGGAAATAATACATTTCAGCATCCAGAACTTGTTTTGTTCATTCTGTCTTCAGGTTGTTCTGTTTTGTTTCCGTTTTAGTTCTGGCCAGGAATAATGGATGAACTGTCAGAGCTGAGAGAATTCTATGACCCAGACACTGTGGAGCTGATGAACTGGATTAAGTAAGAGGATTTTTTCTCTATTTCAGTTAAGTGCTATTTGTGTAGATGTAATGTTCTTAGTTGTAGTGTTCTCCTTATTTGTCACAGCTCAGCAGTGAACTCTGGTGACCTGTGAGGAGAGTTAGGCTGGGTGGGTTTTCAGGAGGTTGGGTTTGAGCAGCTCCATGCCCGGGTTCAGTATCCCTGCGGTGTTCCATGTGCATCAGGGAGCCAGCTGATCCCTTTGCTCCCATAAGGACACAGTTTTCCCAGCCAAAAGAGGTAAATTTGGAGGTGTCAGTCTTCTCTCATCATATTATAGCTACTTCTTTACATTAATCGACCTCTGCAGTGAAATAATTATATTTCCTCCCCCCCAACCTAATGTCCTTCTCAGCTCTGTAACGTTAAAAAGCTTGGATGTAGTGCTGGAAAATTCATACTCTGCAGTCTGTTTGTTGGTCTTTAAAACAATCTGAGTTGTTTCTGCTTATTAGAATTAATCCCAACATGTGTTCCAAACTGCAGGCAAAATATTTTTAATTGAACTTGAACTTGCAACAGCTAAGCATAGGTGCTGTCTTTCAGGAGTGTGAGTTAATAATTCCAAGCCCACCTCATCACTTCTGCTTTCTCACAGAGCATAGGAAGGCATTTTTTTAGGTGGAAGCAGTTTGGAATACTGCATGTAGAAGATGCAGTAGAGAAAAAAGGCCAGGTAGGATGTTCTCTGGAGGGCTGTGAACTAAAGGGGTACATTCTCTGTTAACACAGAGTAACCACTAAAAACTTCCAGGGTGAGTTTCTGAACAGGGAGATTCCTGGGACTTGTATTTATTTGCAACTCTGGCAATTATTTTAAAAAAAGAAAATTGGTTTCATGTTATGGAGGAAAACATTCTGAAAGTAAATCTGAATATACAACATTAAATATTGAACTGTTTGAAGTATTTCCTTGGAGTATTTCCTTCATATGCAATGAACTTCAGTGAAACCAGTCACCCAGCCTGTTCTCCCCATAGCAACATATTTACACTCCATAATGTTATATTTCTTTAATCCATAAACTAGAAGGAGTAATTTAGAAGTAAAATATATTACAAGCCTTCACTGACTTATTTTGAAAGCAGGCCATGATTTTTTCCATCATTTAGAATCTTTGCAGCCTTATTGACATGTTTTTGTGACTAATGTTTACCAGCCAGTTCCATTTAGCACTACTGTTTTATTAAAAGATGGTAAATGTCTGATAGTTCAGGTCTCCTGTGTGCAATATATAGAGTTATATATAGATTTATACATAAAATATGCATGTGGAGTTATTCCCAGCCATGAACTGGATTTGACTGGCTCCAATGAGAATAATTTTTCATGTGTTCTTAGTGCTGAGAATGCTAAACTGGTGCTTGTCATCTCTTCATTCCAAGTCATGACAGACAATTACAGAGGGACTGGGGGTTTTTTACTTAGAATTTATTGTATTTAGAAATATCATTCTTGTGAAGAAGAGTTAATTATCTATGCTTTAAATACCAGTCAACAAAATTTATGATAAGTTTCTCAAAGTGGGACAGATTTTCTTAAGTTTGATGTGTAAGAGAACACTTTTACTACACTAACACTTGATAGTTGTGCTGTAGTTAATGACCTGTCAAGGCTGGTGTCAGGAACTAATCATTCATTATTAAAACTCAGTATGGAAAGCTCTAATTTGTCATGTATAGCAGTGAATTAGGAATAACTCATCTGTCTTGCAATCTCTCCACAACAAGAAAACCCTTCTGTCCGCTCAGCTCTAAATGCATATTAACTTGTCCAAATATACAATCTGAATAATGGCCAGCTATTAGTCTGTCCCCTATGAAGTGTCTGCAGATGCATTTCTTACTCTTCCCCTCACTAAAATTGCCACAGCATTTTCAGGAAGATCTACTGGTTTGTATCTGTACAATTGCAGAGCACAATTTTTTTACGTTATGACCTTGAATATCCCAGTCTTCTGCTTTTTTTCCTACCCACCATCTCATTTTCTTAGCTTTTTTCCAACAAAAAAGTCAAGAATCCAATGCTCCAGGGCTAGTTCACAGCTCTGTTCCCAGCTGGGAGGTACATTAAAATTCTTAGTTTTGGTCTTTCTCCCTAAGACAACAGGAACAACATGCTCATTTGTGAGATGGGGAAGAATATCAGTAGAATGAGCAAATCACTAGCGTGAACTTCCCTACTCTGTTTACTCCTGGTAAGTGTTAAAGAAGCAATGTCTTCTGCCTTTAAAGGGGAAATCTGTCTACAGTTGTGGAATATTTCAGTAGCAGTTGCCAAAACTCACAAAAAAAGTTCTTAGAAATCTTGGGCAACAGCCAAAACAGCGGGAAGTGAACTGAGACTGAGATTCAGCAGAGCATTGTTGGATGTCAACTGTCAACACCAACCAGGTGTGGGGACAAGCAGGCAAATTTGTACAGTAGTGGAAACCCCACAAATTTCCAAAAACCTCCTAAGGTTATGTAAATGAAACACCCATGTTTCAGTGGTGGTTCTTTCCTTTAGTAATTTATACTAATTTATATTAATGGCTATATTTTCATTTCAAACCAGCTTTAAAGTTTATTACTTGCATTCCTGATTTTCAAGGGTAATCACACTGAAATCAACACATGTTCCAGACTTTAAAGGCAATGTTACACTTTTTTTTTTTTTTTTTTTTTTTTTTTTTTTTTTTTTTTTTTTTATTGTTGTTCTTAAGTTCTTGGGCTTTTGTTGGACAGACATGTGAGTAAATTTCAGGCACAAATTTGAGAGTGCTGGAGAAGCAGGTTTATACCAACTGTGTAGGTGCACTCCTTTATGTGAGCCTAATCTGCATGCATAAAATTGAAGCCGGGACTCACAAAAACGCATCTTGTTGTTCTTTCTTTGTGGCTGTCATTTTCCATTTTTGCAATTTTCAGTCTTTCCAAACCAGAGGGAAAAAAAAGAACCGTGACAATATGACTGAATATGCTTTACTGCCTGTCATCTGCAGCTAAATCTGTGATATTTTAATATTGCATTCTGCAAATAAAAAGATTTTCTTTTAAAGAAGAAAAAATCTATCATGGCACATTCCGTAGAATCTCCTTTTCTCAAATCCTTTCACTTTGTTGATTCATACCATACTCAGGCACTAGTAAAGGAATAATCTGAGACTTGTCAGATTTTATGGCTTTGGAAGCAAACTACAGGGTTCAACTCTGGAGGACTTTTACTAGAAACAGCCATTTTATGTCTAATGATGTAACCTGTAATTGCAATGTTGGCCAATTCTTCCTTAGTGCTTCCTAAACCCAGCTCACAATAATTCTTTAGCTGTTTAAGAGAAAGAATTACTAACACTTTCAGAGTCTGTTCAAGTACTTCCTGTAAAACGCTTTTATTTTTAATGAGTTATTCTTTAGTATTTATATAATTCTCTACATTCTTAAGTGTAAGGTAAAGAAAAGGTTCCTACGAAGTAATATAGTGCTTAGTTTACCCATTAGCTCGGCTGTAATTAACTTGTTGAAAGCTTAGAGCTTCAAAAATAAATGAGATTATTTGTTCAAAATGCCATCAGGTCTGCTTGGAATGGCATTTAAATTATATAATGTAAATCAGTTTGACCTGTAAGTCCTTGTCATTATTTAGTGACATTTCCTAGAGAATAAATTGTTTGCAGGTTGGACAGTGTGGTATGGAGCTTGGCAGAGAGCTGTAAAAACAAATTATCCTTTCATTTTATACATCATTTCCTCAGACAGTTGTAAAAATGGCTTGTTTTTTGTGTAATAGAGAAGTGTCATTCAGGGTTTGCAGTGCAGGAGGTGCCCTGGCTGCAGAGCCCTGCGGGTGGTGCCTGCCTCAGGCAGGGGCATCCCTGGGATGCAGGAACCATCCTGGCCTGGGAGCGCTCCTCGGTGCTCCTGTGTCCCCAGAACTCAGCACTGGCACCCACAAGAGCTCGTGGGGAGGGAACTGGAGAGGGCAGATGTGTCTGGGGCTCTGTGTCACCTCCCAGCGTCACCTCCCAGCTCTCTGCCCAGGGCACTGGAATCCAGCACTTGTGCTCCTGGCACTGCCAGTGCAGCACAGGGGAAGAGGGCTTCCAGTGGCTCCTGGCCTGGGAACATCTGAGCTGGCTGGTAAAATACAGACAGTGATGTGTCTGAAGGAGTATCATTTCCCAGGACTTCAAACCTGCACATCTCAGGGAAACATCTGCCTTTACCCAGAACACCGGATTTTAAACTCCACCCGGAACCAAAGCACTTAAGGCAGTTCTTTGAAAAGCAAGCGAGCGTCACTAGATTGTCTTAAGGAACAGGGAGAGCAGGAAGTGCTGGCAAAACTCTTTCTATCTGGTAAAGAATGCAGCTCAGCTGTATTTCAGCCCTTCTGGGCAGGAGTGAATGCTTTTGGAGCATGGAGCATGGGGAGGAGTGGAACCCTGAATCTTCTCATGATCCGTTTGCTGACGGGAGATTCACTGAGGGCTGCAGCTCCAATCTCTGCTCCCTGTGACAAGAGCAGGGTTAGGCTGGACATCAGGGAAAGGTTCTGCTTCCCCCAGAGGGTGCTGGCACTGCCCAGGCTCCCCAGGGCATGGGCATGGGCACGGCCCCGAGGCTGCCAGAGCTCCAGGAGCCTTTGGACAGTGCTGCCAGGGATGCACAGGGGGATTGTTGGGGGGTCTGGGCAGGGACAGGGGCTGGGCTGGATGAGCCCTGTGAAGTCCCTTCCATCTCAGTGTATTCTGTGGTTCTGCATTTTTGATGAGCATTTTTACCAGTAGGTTATTGATAAAGGGCACTAACACCCTTTAGCTTTCTTTTAAAGGAAAAGAACCTGCAGGCTGGTTTGGCTTTTTTGTTTGTTTGCTTTTATTCTTGCAGTTTTGCTTTTGGTACTTGTTGGGAGGGGCTGTGTGAGTGGGTTTAAGAAAGTCTGAGTCTGCCGCAGAGCCCGTTGTAATGCAAATCTGCAATCAGAAGAGCAGGGTTGCTTTGGTAAGGCCAGCCAGCTTTTAATTTGAACTGATCTTGAACAAGCACAGAAACCTACTTGTTGCATTAGAAGTTGCCTGGCCCAGGCATAAACACAGGAACATGTTGAAGATGCTTTAAGAATCCTCATTTTTATTTGGATGTCTGAGCTCTCCCCAGTCCCTCTATGAGTCCAGCCCATGTCCTTGGCAGCTTAGTCCTACAGACTTTGCTTTCCCACAGCTCCAGGGATAAGTCCTGGCTGACAGCTTGTCAGGACCATCCTATTTACATAGTACTAACAGGAATTAATTTCTTTTAATGGAACATGTACTTCAGGACACTTGTGGCTTTGAATATTTTAAGTAATAAATAATTTCTTAAGAGATTAAATATTTTCAGACTTTAAAATGAAACTGGTTTTATAAAGTGGTGAAGGACTTGTCTATCAGTAAAGTTAAACTGACATATTAAAAATACTATCTCTGGCCTTCCTAGAGGAGATTAATGTACCAGTGCAAGATTTTTTAGGAAGGGTTTGTAATTATTAATCCATTTGCTAAGTATAATCTCTTGAAAGGCGATAGTAAAACTTAATACTTGTCTTTCAACATTTTCAGCTGATCATGGAGCTTAAAGATTGTGTAGCTGCAATTTCCAAAGGCTCCCTAAAGTGCACCCCAAAGTGTCACAGTTGCTGGAGTACTTTAGTGCATGCATGGGGATGTTAGGTACCCATTCACATTCTAATTTCATTTTACTCGATTTAATGTGTGCTGCTTTCTGTTGGTTTAGTCTTCACAGACCCCTCCATGCTTATGTGCCTACTAAGCACTAGAAAACACTTCAGCATACTATAGCCAGTTTCAATTAGCCTGATTATGGGAGTGTCCATTGCCTGGCACTTTTACTTTTTCTTTTTGCTCTGCCCTTCTGTTGTGTCTTTGCAAATGTCTTAAATTGTAAACTTGTTGGGAAGGAGGTGAGCAAAAATAATTTTTTCATTAGTGGTATTTGAGTGATCCTGAGATACCAGGACTGCTATGTGGAATTTCAAAGATCACGGTAACAATAAGTGACAGCATTATTCTGGCATCTTCTGCATCCCCCTGCCCCAGCTTTTTGCAACTGGGGTATCTTTTTTCACAGTTTTCACTCCCCCAATTGTCAGAATAGGAAGATTAATGTCTCATGGAACAAAGTTTTTGTTCCAAGTGAATGGTGAATGCCAGGACAGGAACAAGAAAGTTTTACCATTCAGATTAAATCATTCATTTTACATAAAGTACCTTATATATATCAGACACAAACCTAAGTCACAATAAGTTTCTTGAAATATTAAAAGAATTAGGATATAGAAACCTATAAATATTCAGAGCCTTTATGAACCTGAGAAATATATGAAATATAGAAATAGTTTGAAATTGTCAGGATCATGTTTTCTGTGGATTTCCTCATGGTGCTTAGTAAATTTTTTATTTGCAGTTGAGTATTACCATAATTTATCCACTTGGCATTTGAAGAAAACACGGTTGAACAGTTTGCTCCCTGAATAGAGGAGAAGCAGAAAAATACTTTTTGCAGTCTTTTTTTTCCTTCTGATCTGTCACAAGCATTGCAAAAATGCCCCTGCAGAGACTTCCTCAGATTTATCAATGTTTGTTTAGGTCAAACACTCCAAGCACAGCAGTGTTTGCTGGGAGCATGCAGCTGTTGGCAGGAGTCAAACTGTGCACTGGACGGACCTTAACCAACCATCCCCACTATGAGGATAAGAACCTGAGAGAGAGAACAAAGCAGGTGAGAGATTTCTGATTTTTTAAGGTATCCTTGCCCATGTCCCCGACTCCACTCCAGAAAACAGTACTGTCCTAATGGCACACTGCAAAAGGCATCACGTGCTTTACTCGTGGAGTAACTTACTGTCAGGCACAGCCCAGGCTTTAACTGCTTTGGGATCTCGTGACTCACTTCTGGCAGCTGGTGAGTGTCTGAGCAGCTCTGTGCCTGGGTACCCAGCTAGTCCCAAGGGCACTGGTTTGGCCACTGTGCCATCAGTAGGTGCTGGGGCCCATTTGGGCTGTTAAACCCACATGGAGCATTCCCTGATACTCCCTTCAGTTACCAGAGCAGCAAAGAGCATTTAATACAGAAACCACCCTGAGAAACTGCACATGGAGCTGGGGAGACTGTTTTCACCTACCCTTCTCCGGACTGGAGACATTCTCAAAACCATGCAGTGTTGTGTAGCCAGCAGCATCCTCACCATAGCACACATCTCCACGTGGCTACTGAATAAAGCATTTATAGATTGTTTCTATAATATTTAATTCACATGGTTTCTCAGTTCTTTGTTTGGCTCAAGGCAGAGGACTCAGGACAGAGCAGACAAAGCAGTAGTGAGTGGTGATGTGGTGTGTGTTGGAGCTGAGTTTCCTTGCTCTCCAGATTTACCAGATCTATGCCAAGCGATCTCCCGGTGACGTGTACGGCATCCTGCGCTCCTTCGGCACGGACTACGTGATCCTGGAGGACAGCATTTGCTATGAGAGGAGGCACAGCCGGGGCTGCCGCCTGCGGGACCTGCTGGATGTAGCCAATGGCCACGTGAGTGTGGAACAGAATACCTGGTGTTTGACCTCGCTCTGAGACCCAGGCACCGAGACCTGAGGTAGCTCAGTGTACTTGTGCCGTGGGAAGGAAAACCTGCTGCAGCCCTTAGACATTGTCAACATGGCCTCGTTAACACTGCTTGCTTCTAAGGGTATTTCGAGAACAAAAATGAAGCAATTGCAGCCTGGGCAGGATAGGCAATCACTTCGGGATGAGCTCCAGGTTCGGAGCACACAAGCCGAGTTCCCTCCCAGGTGTAAATCACTTCAGAGCTTCAGTTCCTCAGGTGCGGTGTGTTCTGTTACCACGCTGTGTCAGGGCAGTTCTCGGGCATTTCTGGGGCTGACGTGGAGCCAGAGCAGGCTGCACAAGCCCAAGTAGTTATGGACCTCTGACAAAGCAGCTTGATCCATTTAGTGACAACACTCTAACTCTTACTGGTTTAAAACTCTTTCCTTCCTCCCACTTGTTTCATACTGTGAACAAACCTGGCCAGTCTGACCCAGTGAATGTATTGTGGAGGTTGTTATGAGCTTGTTATTTTCTGTAACTCTGAATTTGCTAAAGAAATTTTACACATCTGTTCCATTTCATTGCAGATCATGGATGGCTTGGGAGAGAATGAACCTGATTTGAAACCTTCAGTGTATCCTCGCTTCTGTGAGGAAATTAAAAAAAACCTTCCTTCTTACACCATGCATTTCACCAGGGTGTTTCAAAACAAAACATTCCATGTTTACAAACTTGCCAAGCATAAATAACATTTCCAACCCTGACTTCACGTTCAGTATTTCACTGCTAGGACCCACATTAGGAAATGCAGATGAAGTTTACAAACAGGTTACATTTGTAAGACATTTTACATTGATGGTTTCTTGTTTAATTACTGTGATTCTTTTTTCTTAGGCAGTTTAATTTTGATAACATTATTGATGTTGCCAAAATTTTCACAAATTCATAAATAAATGCTAGTAGGGACCATTTTGATGACAAATTCTGACCCTCAGAATACTTAGTTTGTAATTGTTTTCCAGTTTCAACTGATTGGAAGACAAAGGCAACAGCCTGTGAATCTGCTCAGCAGTTCAGATTTTCCTCTCAAATGGTAGAAATTCAGTGAAAGCAGCCCATGCTGCTCCTGCCCTGAGTAAGCATTGCCTTTGTGAGTCCTAAAAAGGGTCACAAAATGAAGCTTTGTCTTACAGTCTGATCCTTTTTGACAGATCCTTGTGCTCTTTCAGTGCCTCTTTTTTCAATTCTTTGGGAATGTATGCGGTTACGAGTTTCCAGTCTTGTGTGTGATTGCAGAATCAGTGAGTGTGAGTTAAGCAAATAATTTTGAAGAAAAAAACTTTAATCCTTGGTCCAGCATTTTTAGTGATCAGAAACAAACTGGTTTATAACATTAAGTGTTTAATGATGGAGTGTTACATATTTCTAGTGAGAAAAAAGGCTGGAGCATGCTTGATACATGTTGCATGTTTGTATCCTTGTAAAATGCTCAGAACAAACAAAAATCCCAATTTCTCAGTTTCTCACACTTTCTGTATATACTTTCTGAACTAGAGGAGATCCTTTTTCTCTTTGTTTGAATCCCACTAAGATAGCAAAATTGGACAAAAGAAAAACTCATCCCAAAATCAGCAGGAAACGAGTATTTCAAATACATTCAGGCAGTAGAACTTTGTTTTGTATTATTTCAGACACAAAGCTCTATATTTTAGCACAAAATATTTGTGTCCTTGTTCTTAAGCCTAAAACAGAGACTGCCAGTATTTTAAAGTGACGTGGAAGATTAAGTGAAGCCAGACCTCAATGCTGAGAACTTTGTGATTTGTTTGTACCCTTTGTCTTTTTACCAGCCTGAATTTCGTGATTTGTATCGGATTTCTAAATGTTATGAAGATACCACATGGCTTTTGCTATGTTTTTAGCACTACTTTGGTTTTAGACTGAAACCAGAAATCAAATTTGGGTGCCTCACAGTACTCTCCATCTTGAATTAGGCATCCAGTAGGCTCATGCGTTTCTTAAAACAGAATTATAATAATCAAGTGCCTCTAGGCCCAGGTTGGATTAACATTTGTACACCTCTAAGAGTGTTTGTGGCCTATGCAAATAACTCAGTTATAGTAATTACCACTGCAATTAATTTCTAATGATGGGAAACTTAAAGTGCTGCAGATAGTAAACTCCACATTTAATTTAATCAAGATGTGTAATGAGATTAGCTGTCACAACTGAGCTGGGCTCCAATTCCACATGATTTAAGTGTTTTCCCTTTCAGTTGTACCAAGGTAAATTGCCGAAGAGATGGAGATGGTTATGTCACATGCTCAAACAATTTTATATTCAGTAAATACTCATTAAACAATGTTCAACATCCTTCTGCCTTTCTCTCTGGCACAGAAGGCCGTGCTGTAGCCAGGCTCTGTTAAATCACACGCTGACAGGAGCTGGGTTGTTAAACTGAGCAGCTGAAACTCCTGAGTAATTCCTAGCCTGTATCCTTTAATGAGGTTGGAGACCACTGCAGTTTAACATAATACAATAATAAAACATTTTAATCAGTATTAAAACTTTAATTAGGCCTGTAATGATGCATGGTGGTTCTTGCTGCAAGCCTGGGTCAGTGAATCCCTCAGTGAGTGCCTTCAGTAATTGAAAACAAGCACACAAAAGGTAAAAGATGTCTGGGCCTGTATGGCTTTTCTAGAATGCGATTGGATCTTTCTGGAACTTGCCTTTGGTGGAGGGGAGGGATTCCCAGGCCTAGTGATATTCTGTTGTCTTCAGAATTTACTTGTAGGTAACAGCTGAGACTTAAGAAATCCTGACTGGAACAGTAACTATTTTTAAACAGACTTATTTCCAAAATGCAGTTTCAGATAGTGCCAAAGGAGAAATTTAACCTTTTCATAGAAACTACCAAGTGCAAACTGGTTTGTTTGGGGTTTTTTAAACAGAAAGATGTATTATGAGAGATTATCAGGAAGGTTTAACATAAGGGATATTCCAAGGACTGCAGTGCAGCCTTCAGACACCAGCCAGCTTCAGCCAGTAAATGCAGGTGCCGAGGGCCACAGGCTGAGAGGAGCAGCTCCTCCGTGCCCCTGTGTGAGAGAGGCCGGGCAGGGCTGCACCTCCCATTGCTCAGGTACCGCTCTCACTGGTAACCAGCATGGAGGGGCAGGGACAGGGCTCCTCCTGTGTGCCACAAGGAATTGTGCTGCCTGTCACCGGTGGGACTGTGGTATAAATCACTTTTTTTTTTTGATTGCAGAGACAAAATGGTATCAAGGAGCCAGGACTTTTTTAGGAGAGAAAAGCCTTTGAGATCCATAAGTGTATTTTCATTTTTTATTTCAGTGTTCTGCTGGTGGGATCTAACATAGTTATTTTATAATATGTTGTTGTAAAGAGATGTAATGACTATTGTATACTAAATAAATTGTGTAATTTGAAAGTCACTTTTTTCACTTATTTTTATGTTGGGTTGAGAAGGACCTGATTACAGAGTCAGCTTTGTTTCAGTCCATATGGAGGAAAGCAAAATATTTTTCATGAGGAAGTTTTCAAGCTCATTATACTGTGTCTAACACTGATGTTTGTGTTTTAATACAAACTGGGCTTCCCTTCTTAGAAGCTGAAGGTAACAGCCATGGCTTTTACCAGTCATCACCCGGTGCATGTCAGCTCCAGTAAGGCCAGTAGACTGAGGCAGTCTATCCATTTAAATAAATATTATTTCTTTATTTATTAGTGTATTATATATATATATAAAATCATATATTAAATGCTTTGACCAACAGGGACCTGCTTGTTTCCACATTGTAGCTCAAGTTTAGTATTTTTAATGAACAGAAAGGTGCATTCTTTGGGAGTGAAGAAGCTCATTTCAAGAGCTGTATGTGCAGTACGATGTCCTGATGTGACTCCTGTGGCAGGAGCTGCAGGATGTGCAGAGCTGGAGATAAAACTGCCTATGTGTAGGGCTGGTCTGAAGGGGGCTGGGGGGAGTTTGTCACCAGCATTAATTAGAGATTAATGTAATTGATGGGATGCGAGCCACGTGGTGTTTTTGCATAGAGGGGATTCTGGGATCCAGGGAACCTCCTCCTTTAAATCCCCAGGAGATGGCCGTGGGTTTTAGCATTCTTGTAATTAAGAAAATGCTCAAGTTTCTTCTGCCCACCTAATCCTGCTTCTTTACAGCCGTTTTCCCTCCTAAACCTGCTGGTCTGTAGGTCAGACCTAAGGACAATCAGCTTTCCTATGGCCTGGCTCCATGTTATGTACTTGGACCACATTTTAACAAAGACCACAAAGATTAATGTAGTTGGCAAGCAGACAGATTAAATACTAATATCCACACGATTATTTAAATTCCAGACCTTTACAAACATTTTATGCTGAATAAAATGTTCTTACTATATGTTTAAAGTCTGTAAAGAACATGGAAGAAGATTAATAAAAGTACTAGATTACTGAAAATCCCACTACCTAGGGACCTGATGGGTCTTTTTATTCAATATTTTTCCTCCCCCCCCCAACCCATGGCACGGCTTTCTGTGGAAAGCCAGCTGTTCTTCCTGGGAGCCATGGCAGTGCTGGGATAAGCCTTTCTGTAGAGGCACTGAAATATCTCTGTGTGTCTGCGTGAGTGCAGAACAAGTGAGGATATCATTTCAGCAACTCTGCAGTAATTAAAGAGTAGCATGCAAATTAAAACAGATAAATTAAGTGAACTAATTAGTAATCTCTGGAAAGAGGAAGAGTAGGCTTTAATAGGGCATGACAGCTGCAAATGAGTGTGTCCCATTACTGAGATTGTATCGACACAAGCTCCTGGAGCAGTTTGGAAATGTTTCCTGCCCGTTGGTTGTATTCTGCATGTTCTGTGCAAGGTGGGGCTCACTGTGAGTGCAGAGGCAGCTCCCAGGCTCTGGGGGTGTTTCACGTCTGGTTACAAAGCAGGGCCACAGCTGTAACGAGGAAGGAAGCAGCAGCAGGGAACGGCACTGGGACATCTGAACAGCTCTGTGGCTGCTCTGTGTGCCCCGTGTTTGACACCCACAGGGTTCCTGGGCACCCCTCGTGCTTGTTGTCACTCTCACCCAAGGACCAGTCCAGTTCCTCAGGGGTGGAGGAAGAGATTTGACAAGGTCTCCTTCCCCTGGGGAAACCCCAAAGTGTTCTTGGTGTGGGTAACTGGATCCTAAGCCCACCAGCAGAAGCTTTTCAGGCAGCACAGCACCCGTGACTCCCATCTGTGGAAACATCTGATCAAAACCAAGAGAAATAATTCAAGAGAGTCCATCCTTCAGTCATCCTTAAACACAAACAAGGCAGAGACACCCGGGACAGAAGGCTGGTTTATTATTTATATGGTGCCTGAGATAGACAGGACACTTCCCAGGCAAATTAAGACAGTGTTGGCCCCAAGGAGCTTAGAGGCTAAATGAAATTAAAACTAGCCAAAGCAACAGCATGTTCATGGGTGTGGGAAGAACACAAGGTATGTAGACAAAACTATTGCTGTTTCAGGAAGGAATAGATTTTTGTGCACGATGTTTATTTAGTTCATTTTCCATATCCTGTTTGTGACGGCTGAGATCATGGAGTACGGGAGCTGGCACACTGGACTGGTGAACGCTGCAAGATGTTTCAGCCAAGGTTTCCTCCCAGGCAGATAAACGTGTCAGTAAAATTACAAAACCACAGACTCTGGACTGTCTGTGAACCAAAATGGGATTTAGGGGTTCCAGAGAACAATGCCCACCACCTGCAGTGTGTAACAGTGGCTGATGGTGCACTCAAGATTTTCCAGAGGGTGGCACAAATACAAATCAGAGCAAGGTACTGTGTGAACATTTCTCATTTGTGAAATGCGCAGACTGAGCTGGCCTGCAGGCAGCATTCACCGACTTAGGGGGTTTAATGTATAAAAATAAAAGCCGGATCTCCCAAAACAAGCTGCTGTGAGCAAAGCAGTTTTAATGTCTGTTATGATAACATTATTTCATGCTTTGTTTTAATGGAACAAATTATTAGAAACCAGGAGATACTCATATTATTAGCTTATATAATGTACATATTACATATAGTTTACATATTAGAATATGTATCATTTACATATGATACATAGAAGAAACAGCACATCTTAAGATTTTGGGTTTGCTGCACTGTACTCCATTTATCTGTACAAGTGGTCTCAATTAAAAAAAATCAAATTTAATTTAGTGGCACCTTCTCTTTTCCAAATATTGTCAAGTTTAAGAAAAATCCTGCATAGTAGCTGGACATTAAATGGTTTGGAAAAGGGACTAATTAGTTTAGAGCGTAATATTCCTCCCCCTGCTACTGCTGTTAGTTTTTCCCTGTTTCTCTGTCCCCAGAAAAGCCCTGCAATGCTTCTATCAAATGAGATTTAACAAAACATGAGCGACAGAGTTGTAGATGCAAATGGCACAGTTCAGGCTGGTTTAGGCTCATTTTAGCAGCTCATTAGGAAGGAGAGATTGTGGTGAACTGTGGTGTTTGCCACTGAAATTCCTGACCATCTCCCTTTGAGCCATGAACCCAGAACACCTGGCCTTTTCCTTAGGAAAATTACCTAGTTGTAAGCAGGTGGGTTCAAGTGTTATGCCTAGATCCAGTTTCTGCCTTCGTACGGCAGCATAAAGGATTTCATCACAGGATAAGTGATCCAGTCCACCCTTCTGCTTTTCCTTTCTCTGTACCCTGGACTGGCACCTGCACTGTGTTCGGTGAGCAGGGCTGGGCCACTGTGAGAAACAAGAGAGATAAAATACATCACGGACTTCATTTACAGGAGAAAAAGACAAGGTGGTTTTTTTCTTCAAGTGGTTCTTAAAGCACCAGACAAAGCACACCTGGCATGCTTCCCTCAGCTCCAGCACACCTCAGGCCGTGTGCATTGGATCTCTCAAGAATTCTGCATTACTTCAGTGATAAAAAACACCTGTACTTCTTAACCACAGTATGTGAATGACTGCATATCCCAGGTTCTCTGTTTTTCCCGGTAAGTATATATCCAAAGATTAGCTCCTACCTATCTTTCAATTTGCTGCCAAGTGTGCCTCCGTGGTGGGAACCTGAATCCCTGTTGTAACGAGGAAAAAAGGCCGAGTGGGGGCCATAGAGAGCGGGAGTATAAAAAAACTGCTTCACCTCTGCTTCCAGAACTGAGAAGAGCAGCTCTGGGGAGCTACAGGTCTCCTGCCTCTCCGTGCGAGTACAGCTCCCTCAGCTTCTCGAACTTGGGTCCCCACTCGCGGATGTCCTCGCAGGCGCTGCCGTCGCCCATGCCCGCGGAGCTGAGGGAGCTGAGGCTGCCGGCGCTGGAGCCGGTGCCCTCGGTGCAGAAGACGCGCAGCGAGTCCTGCGGCGGGGCCGGGCCGCGGCGCTCGGCCTCCCTCAGCAGCGCGGGCAGCGCCCGGCCCAGCTCCGCGCCCGCCGCCGCCCTCAGCGCGCCCCGCCGCGCCCGGGGCTCCTTCCTCCGCTGCAGGGAATAGGCCGGGCTGGCTTGCATGGACACCTGCAGCTCTGCCATGTTGTAGGCGTCCTGCAGGGAGAAATCGGGCACACGGAATTAATACTCTGTGGGTCGCGAGTGTTCGTGTTCGGGTGGGAATAACGGAGGAGTGATCCCGAGTCAGTCGGTCCGTTGTGAGCACCTGAAGAGTTGGGTGTTTTGCCAACTCTGCCGCCTGCAATGCGCCTGAGACAGCCTGTGGGGAACACCTGTGCACTCCGCACTGCTGCGGTCACGGTCAGAAGCGAGTCTGATTTCGTACCAAAAGCTAAATAAACCTGACAGAAATGCCCCAGTCGTTGTTCTGAAATTCACATCTGAGTGTCTTATCACCACTGGACACTGATTACCACAAGCATGGCAGAAGAGGTGAGAAAGGGTATTCACAAACAGCATGTTAAAGAAATATTTCTGCAGTAGTAGTTCAAAAATCTATTGTGATTTCTGATAAAATGCGGCCCGTTTCTGGAATAATGGCTATTTATGTTACATGGCAGTGGCACAATTGTAAAAGCCAAGTAAAACTGCCTACGCCCAAAAAAGTCACTAATTCCCTCCCAGCTCAGCCACAGTAAAGGCTGTCTGGGAATTGTGCCACAACCTCTGGTACAAAGCTGCCAAAGCCAACAGTTAAACACCGATCAGAATCTTTGTGCCACCTGCAATGAAGAAGTCCTGTCCCCAGCTTCCTTCACCTCCCTACAACCCAAAGGTTTTGTCCCTGAACTGATTTACAGGTCAAAGAAGAATGTTGGCAGGTGGTGGGAAACAGAGTTTATTAGACCAAGCAAGTAATTCTTTGTATGGCTAATACTGTTCACAGGAACAGGAACCATCAGTGACAGTGACAGAGAGAAATCAGCACTTCCCAAAGTATTTCTTTAGTTCTCCAGCATGTGACACTGTGCATAACCATGTTATAAGAGATTAATCAAGGTAATCTCAGTAAGTTTTGCTGAATTTCTCCTGGAGGCAGAGAACAACTTCAATTCCCCACACCTGCAATCAAAAAGCTGTGTAAGTGGCAGGATGGGGGCCTGGGACAGGAGCTCCTTATTCCCATTCCTCCAGCGACTGAGGAGTGTTGGTGATTAACACGGAGACCTGCAGCCCCAATCCCTGCCTTAGGCACGTCCTAAATCAGTGCAAGCCCCAGTCCTGCCCCACTCTGAGCATGGATACCAAGAGCAACCTTTCATCAGACACAAGTTAAATGGGAGCTTTTTCCAATACAGACTTGAGGATCATCCCTTCACTGAATTAGGTGATATTAAAAGCATCCTTCACTGCTACTAGTTGTTCATTAAAATTACACATTTCTTCTGATAACAAACCCACCTCAAGCCCTGCCTTCTGGGTCCAGAGCTGGCTTTTAACATCTGGTGGTCAGTTGAGTTCAGTGTGTA
The DNA here is from genome assembly GCF_015227805.2 of Hirundo rustica. Lineage (NCBI taxonomy): Eukaryota > Metazoa > Chordata > Aves > Passeriformes > Hirundinidae > Hirundo > Hirundo rustica. The sequence continues at coordinate 15,872,861 of NC_053460.1, forward strand.
CTCAATGCACTGACCTTCTGCAACTTTTATGAGCTCCTGATTTTTCTGGGGGAAAAATTTATTTATCTCAGATGCAGAAACTCCTTCATATGACAACCTCTTGTCCCCACAGCTCAATATCCACAAACATTACAAAACTCAAACTCTCTTATCCAAGCATTCTCATGATCCTTTTGTTGAGGTAACATTAGGACACAACTGAGGTGGTGTAATTCTAGGTGCTTTGGGGGCTGGTTTGTTTGTTTGGGCTTTTTAAATCTAGACAAACAACTAGGTTTTAGCTCAAGAAGTTTCAGCTGCAATCCCAGCAGCTGTTAAATCTGAGTAATTTAGGAAGAGTACACAGAACCCAGAGAGGCTTCACTCCAAGCACTGTTTTTTCAGGCAGAGTAATAGCTTCAGATGGAGATCATCAAGTCACTAATTTGATTCCTCTGCTTAAAAGGAGTGTACTTTAAGAACTCTCCAAAAGTAATTAAACATGTCATACAGTAACTGTAGATTTCCTCAAAGAGACCTTCTGGGTGTAAAATTGCAAAATACTGCAGAGGAAGTTAATCTGATTAAGGAAAACAGGATTTATAGCTGTCTATGTTATCACATGGGAAATGTCTGTGTTTATTATGTTCCCACTAATTCACCAAGAAAATAAGGATACTCTACAAGTAAGAATATTTTAAAATCACTGGCTTTTCTTGGCCCATGACACTGGCACCATGACTTATTACCTCTGCAAAGTCACACCACCCCTTGAATCCATGAAATGAACAATTGGCAGTGAAGTTTCTTACCTCTTACAAACATAGAAAGGATCTACAAGTCAGTAAATAATCATATAAGAGTATTTGTTTATAATATCCACCATTTTCCTTCAAAGCTCTGCCTTTTACTGGCACTTGAAAACCTTAGAACAGCCAGCAGGAACATTAATAGTACCTGCTTTGGGTATGATCTGCTCTACTCTGAGTATAAACATCTTGTGTTCACTGGTGTATTCATCTCCAAAACACAAAAATTAAGAAAGGTTCTTCTGCACCCACCACATGCCCCAGGACCTCAGAAGAGGCAGTTCACCACCTCCCCTTCCCAAGGAGGGAGGTGTGAACACCTGCTGTTGGGAGCAGTCTCTGGAAAAGCCTGGACATGAGAACAGTCACACCAGGCTCTTCCAGGCCCTTGGAGCTCCAGCAGAAATGAACCCTAAGAACCTCAGTGTCTCCTGAACCCTGAAACCAAACCCAGCAGCCGTTAGTTCCCTACTACTAAACTCACTCTACAGGCTCCTTTCAACATGCACTCAGAATCACTGGCTCTAAGACAAATTAAAAATGGATAAGCACTTATCTCTGCTTAGGAAACATGCACCCTCATGTACAGACCCTTCCAAATAATTCATCTGCCAATTTCGGGGCTGAATCAGCAAAACACTGGCTGAGGACAAAGCATAACATGCATTTTCCTCAGCATGGTGAGGCACCGGTCCCCTCTTAATTGTAACACAACAGTGGTCCTTACTTCATCTTGCTCCCCACCCCCTTCTTCATTGTAGTTGAGGATGTTTTCTCTGATGTCCTCGAGATCCTCAGGATGAGCAGATCCGTGGTAAACGCCTCCATGCAGACCCTTGCGCGTCCTGCAGTGAGCCCAGAGGAAGCCGGCGCTGAGCAGAGCTGTGGGGACACAGGAGCAGAGCACAGGTGATGCAACCCCAGTGCACAGCAGGGCCAGCATGGCTGCACCCTGGGCTTCTCTCAAATGTCTGGGGTTTGCACCGTGCAGTGTGGGGAACATCAACCACAGAAGAAGAAAAAGCCTTTAAAGAACATTTTACAACACTCTTTAAAGCCCAACTCCAAGTTGGTAAAAGACCAAGTGGTGTCTCTGACATGTCTCTGTCCTGTGTGGAATCGAACTTTGTCACAGAAAATGCATTACAGAGGGGGACAAAGAAGTAAGAACATGTTGACAGTAACAGACACAATTACACACAAGTTAAACACAAGAAGACACAAGACAGAAGAGGAAAATGCTTTTAGATGTTTTACTAGAAAACAAAAATCAGGCACATTTTGCCTTAGCATTAATTTAAACATTTTTCTTAAATGCTGAAGTGCATTTATACAACTGACAAATTTCAACATCAGGTACTGAACATTCTATAAACAGGAACTTGTGCATCACTGTGCTACCAACTCTATAAAAATCAATAAAAGCTCAGAGTAAGACCTCAAAGCATTGATTACAACAAATGACCAGTGCAGTAAACTAAAGAACCTAGAATTTCTTACAGTATATCTACATGGCAGCAGTTCTGTGGAGCAGCATCTAAATGACCTTGGGACTGAAACTGGGGTACAGAGAGGTCATGCCCTGCACTCTCTAACATAAAGACCTATTATCAACCTCAGCTATCTGGGATTCCAAGATCCTCCCTCACCAGTAAGATCCTTCTGGTCCTCCTCTTTGAGATCCAATGCCTAAGCCTGAAAATGGCGGAGAAAGACAAAATCAGCTGTTTAGTAGCTGGGACACGACTGGCAAGATGCAAAGTCTGCTCCTGCCTGGCCAGTGTATTCCTATCAGACAGAAAGTTTCTCCTAGACTGAAAAATCTGTTTCATGCTCAGCAGTTATCTTAAACAATGCTTATCTGATAGCAATTCCCGCTCTTGCTGTTCAATTGCATTTGCTTCCAATTATGCATCTGAACAGTTCCTCGGGAATGACGTGAACACATGAAGAAAACAAAACAGCAGAGACCTCCCGTAGCTCACAAACGTTGATCACTTAGCGACGGACGCACAGAGGGATGAGAAATCGGTGATGGGAGCACGGCAAAGGAACGAAGGCAGAGCTGAGTCTCCCTCGGGAGTTTTCGGCAGGACATGAGGCGATGGCTGCTCAGGACAGGTGGACGCGTGCGCTCACCACAGGTAATACAAGATGTAGTTGCCGTAGCTACCTAGGAGCGCCAGGAAGCAGATGCAGATGGCGAAGAGGGAGGTGAAGCTCAGGCCCGTGTCCTTGTGGAAGATGGCCAGGGTGATCTCGCAGCGGCGCCCCGCGTAGCCGTCGGGGCAGTGGCACTGGAAGGCGGTGGGGGACAGGGACACGCAGGTGCCGTAGTTGCAGGGCCGCTCGGCGCACGCCGTGTACACGCACTGCCGGCCTGAGGCGTTCTCCAGGAGCACGTGTCCCGCAGGGCAGCTGCACACACCAGGGCAGAACGGGAATGTTAGACTGGAAACAGCCACGACAGGCAGCACTGAAGATTTTAAAACACACTCTGGTGACGTTTCTTGCACAGTTTCCGAAGCAGCTACTGGGAATAAGTTATGTGAAATCAAGACAGCTCGTAGCCTTTCCTGAGGCAGCCATAGCATGAGCTCCACAACTTCAGACCCTTATGTCAGGGGCTTTGGGAGCTCAGGTAGCCCCACTGCCTTCTACAAGAGCATTCTTGTGAGAACCAGCTGGGTTGGCATCTGCAGTTGTGGCTAGGCAGGACAAGCTGTGCTGTGTTCGTTGAGTTTTCAGAGTTAGAGAACTCCATTTGTGTGGGCAGTGGCAGCGTGTGCAAACATTAAAGTGTGTGTAAGTAGTAAAGTGCTCATTTTGCACCACAGCCAACAGGAATTCATGTTGTCCTGACCCCAGCCACAAACACAAGAATCTAAGCTCAATAGTGTGGTGTTCCTAAAGCAGCTGGAGGAGCCTGGGAGGGAACAGAGGTGACAGCCTGCAACAGTGTAAGAAATCAGAAAGCATTGACACTGCACAGCATAAACTTCACAGCACAGCCAGGGAACTGTGTCACTCCAGCTCACACTCCTGTCCTGGTTCCAGGGTTTACAAGCATTCTGAATTTGCTGCTGCTCTTCAAATGCTTTCCACTAAACAAGCAGCTGAACTTGCTCCAAAACCCTTGGAGCCAGGCTGATTTACATCAGCTGTGGTGGTCTCTAAGGACACAGTAACCTGCTCCCTGTGCAGGAGTCCAGCTTTTTGTGCTACTGTAGTTCCAGGGATTTGATGAGATTGCCAGTGCCAGCCTTCAAGTTGCACACTTCAACATCCACCCTTTCCCACCTCATTCTGAAGGGTTTTGCGCTTCTATTTCCACCAATTACCTGCATTCATGCATCATCCACAAATCAACACAAATAAATTCCCGGTTGCAAGGATTATTCCGACAGGCCTCCGAAGAACAGCCTTCTTTGATGCCTTGGGCACTCAATACTGACACCAGCTCCTTCCCATGAGCATCCAGAGGGAGTCTGTAGTTGTTAAATCTGATATCCTTCATACATCCTAGCAAGAATCATTTGAAACAGCTGTAAGATTTGGCAGTTTATGCTGAACAACGGACACAGGCTATCAAAGTTTAAATCCAGCACTGAATTCACTTAAACTTTCACAGCATTGTCCTTCATTTTTTGACTGAATTTGCTGAAGTTTTAAATCAAGATTCCCAGTGTTTTTCACAAGAATCAAGTGCTGCTGCAGGCCTGTGCTGGTTTTGCCTGGAGCAGACTTTTTCTTTCTCTTTTTTTTTTTTCTTTCCAGGGGCAGGCATGGGGCTGTGTTTTGGATCTGTGTTGAACACAGGGCTGATAACACGGAGATGTTTCTGTCATTGCTGAGCAGGGTCACACAGAGCCAAGGCCTTTCCTGCTTTTTGTAGGGCTGGGGCTGCCCGTGAGGCTTGGAAGGGACACGGCCAGGACAGGTGGCCCAAGTGACCCAAGGGATGTTCCAGACCCTGCAATATCGTGCTCAGGATATGCAGTGAGGGGAGGAAGGAGCGAGAGGAGATGTTTGGAGAGAAGGTGTCTGTCATTCCAGGGGATGTGGCCCTGCTCTCCCGGAGATGACTGAACACCTGCCTGCTTGTGGGAAGCAGGGAATTCATTCCATATTTTGCTGTGCTTGTGTGCATGGCTTTTGCTTTACTAATAAACTGTCTATCTCAACCCAGGGAGCTTCCAGCTTTTACCCTCCTGATTCCCTCCCTGATCCTGGTGGCAGGGGGTGAGCGAGAAGCTTTGAGGGGCTGGAGGCTGGCTGAGGTTAAACCACGACAGGGCCTCTGTTTGCCTAAGGTAGTCAGTGGAAAATGTACCCCTCCACTGTGATTCCATAGAGAAGTCCAAATATTGTGGAGAATCTGTTCTATTCTTCAATATACCAGGAAAAATTGTGTTTGGCTGATTTTAAATTGTAGCTTATGGCCTACCTTTATAGGATGAAGAGCAAACCACAGAAAATGGTGAGAGGGTCTTCAATCAGGGACAGAAAATTTGTACTGAAGATGTGTGACATTAACTTTGTATGCACGAGATGCCTCAGCATGAAAACATATACTTTGATTAATTAAGTTCATTTTATGACTTTGAAGTCCTTAAAGTTTCAGCTACTTAGCAGCAACATTAATAGTCCTAATTAAAATGATCTTCATGCAACCACTTGACTTCTTTATTTACTTAAAAACAAACACTATTCCTCCCACAGATAAAAAATTCAAAATATGCTCCCTAATTCACATAATAAACTTTATTTGTTGGAATACTTCTAGTAAAGCAGTATAAAACAATCTTTTTCTAAATAATTTGTGATACACTTAGGTTGCAAATTATTACTCTATTTCATTTCTCTCTGGGCACTTTTGTATTAATCACTGAAGTACTTTTGCATGGTGAAAAGATGACCAGCTTGCTTTAAATGGATTTCCTAGGACCTAGTTAAAGAGGTGAAAGTAATGGGAGAGAGGTGACCTATAGACACCAGGCAGGTTTAACCAGCAGTGATGTGGGTTCCTTGGAAATAAAAGCTCTGCTGATCTGCTTTACTTACACTGAGGGTTTAGGGAAAGGCCAAAGTTCCAGCTGAGCTCGGAGTAAAGAGCTGCCATGGATATCCCAAACTTCCAGTTCTTTATATTTCTCCTTTGTGGAACTACTCCATTTCCAGACTAGAAACGGATTTGCTTTTAACAGAAACTGTGACCTTATCCACTCAGTTGCTAGAAATTTTTAGCTCTAATTCAATAAACCATTTCTAATTTTAGTTAATGCTTTGACTGAGTGTAAAATCCAGTAATACCAAGGTAATTAACCATGGTTTGGTGGGTGCTACACAATGCACATATAAAATGGAAAAATTCCTTTTAGCATAGCAACAGATGTGTTTGGGAGGGAGGGAGAGCTGCCAAACGAACTAGACAGAACCATGCACTGAACCAGCTCTGTCTATCCAAGGCAGGGAGCCATGCACAGTCCCGCTGGGAGAAGCTTCTGGATCTCCAGGGAGAAACACTCCATAGCCAAGGCAAGAAGTGACCATCATTGGTCCAGGTTCAGTAGCCAAGTGTATTTGCAGGCAATCCCTTGCTGTACCTTTCCCTGGTCAGAAGTTAATCTGTCCCTGGTGCAAAGTGTCATGCAGGAAATTTGTGTACTTTGGGCTCTACATAAACAAGAAAGTATCCTGCTATATGCCTTTATTTTACAGGTCCATATTATGAACAGTGAGATAGAGAATTCCTACCTTGAAAACTCTTGTTTTGATTGAATGGGTAGGTGTTTCCGAGGACCAAGCTGCTGGGGTCAATGACAATTTCTTTGTAGATTCCTGCTGCTTTAGTAATCTCTCTCTTTCCACCTCCCTCATAAAGGCGAAGAGTAAATTCATTTTCATTTCTCTCCAATGAGATGTGATGCCATTCACCATTATCAATGTGGTAGGAGGGAAGGCTTACAGAATAGTTTCCATCACCGAGATTGTATGAGACCACTAAGAGTCCCTGAACAACCTTGTGGACAGTTAAAAAAATAACAAGAAAGAAAAGTCATTGCCTGGCATTTTGTATTGACCTGTAACTTCAACCTTAAAGCATTTGTTTAAATTTAGGGTATGTTTACACTGAACGTTTAGGTGTAATATAAAAATACTTCAGGTGCCATGGAACTAGGCAACCTAAATGTGGTAGCAATATACTCACTGTAGTATCTAAGTCACCTTAATATTAGTAATTTTACCCTGATCTCTCTTGCACAAATGTAGGGGGTTCTTCAAATAGTTGAGAGTCTGGTGTATCACAGCTACAGTGACAGCTCAAACCAGCTTGGCTGAAGAGGTGACTTGTTCAGAGGTGTGTATAAAATGAGAAGGCTGTCACTTTGAGAGCCTGACATCATTAGAACTGCCACTGGCACCTTGCTTGGCAGAGTCTGAACAATGCAGAATTGGCCACGTGGGTCGAAAGGACACATCCTATTCATCCTATTCTGTATAGAACCTGTATTTCTCTACAACTGGCACCAAAATCCAATGGGACCCCACAGCTGAGTCGTCAATATCTCAAGTAAAGATCAGATGGCATCTATCCATAAAACGCAGATTCCAGAGTCTCAGTGCTCAGCATAAGGTTTTTGCTCTGTTTCCATTTCTCTGAGCTGTCTCTGGCACTGGTGTCCTGGCTGTGTGTGGGGTGCCCTCACCTGCAGGGTGATGTGCTCGTCCCTGCCCCGGGAGCGCATGGTGGCGATGATGCTGTCGGGCTGCCGCGTGCGCACCAGGGCCTGGAACAGCGTCCTGCGGGCAGACACACTGACAGGCAGCTGGTAGCGGATGTGGCTGCCTGCCTCAAACCTGTACTCCTTGGCCACTGCAAGGGAGAGAAACCTTTCAACCACCTCGCGAGGAGAGGGAAACCTTATCATTGCCCTGAACATCATAATAAGAGTTGAAAGTCAAAGGAAACAATTGCGATGTACAGCATGGATCCGTAAGACAATTTGTCCTTTGGGACATACTCCTGTATTTATTTCCACAGCTTCTCAAATGCTTAATTTTGCTCTGTAAAGAGGTGTTCTCCCACCCAGCTTGATCCTGCTAATGCTCCTCCTCACAATGCTCACATGGGATGACAGCAGGGAAGCAGCACCTCTGACCAAGACAAGAGACTGCAGACCAAGTATTAAGTACCAAATTTCACAACCTGCTATTTGTCTTTCTGCTGCAAACTTCGGCTCCATGAGAGCTAAAGATCCTGCTATTCCCAAAGCATAGCTCCTTAAGCCAGCAGAGTGTCTTCCTGACACCAGTGGAGCAGTGATTTCTAATTCCAGTTGTATGGTTCTAATTCTGCACAGAAAGTGGTACTGGCACGATCATGTATTTTAGGTTATTAGATATTTCTGAAAGTGTAAACAGATGCAAATCAAAAAACTGTAATTAAAAAAAATACTTTTTTCACAGTTTTTTTTGTCACGCAGCCACGTCATTATAGAGTCACTGCACAAACACCCTCAAGGATTAAAGAAATGATCCTGTAGTGAGAAAACAATTTTTCAAAGGGAATTAGGAAAGCAATTATTAACAATCACAGGCAACTACACTGCAACATGGCTTTACATAATGTAATGTAAAATCACCTCAACAACGATTACCTGCAAATATTTGAAGTTTCCTGTACTGTAAAATTTAGCAGCCTACACTAAGGAAACAGAAAAGGAGGGTTCACCTTTATCACATCGATAACCGTGGTAGCCCGGCAAACAGTGACACGCAAACGAGCCCCAGTCCCCCAGGCACCTCCCATGGATACCACAGGAGGAAGATCCCATGGTCTCACAGCTCCCATCCGTCAGGGTGCAGCCAGGGAAGCTGTTCAGGGACTCTGCAGGAGACTGAAGGTCGTACACCTTCAAGAGACAAGTCATGACACAAAAATACTATTCGAGAAACATGTTTCATTTTTAGAAAGAAATAGCTGCACCACTTCACTGTCTGTTCCCCATCTGCATTGCTTAAGTTACTAAGTTTGCTTTTTGACATTTCAGATTTCAGCTGATTTTATCAAGAGCATATTTTGCCTTTGAATAAACTAAACTGACTATGAAAACAAAACAACCCCCTAATACTTCCTAACAAAGCAGACAGTTGGCATAAATATACCGTTATACAGTTGCCATTCAGAAGTTTCCTGAATGCACAAAGAAGCTTGGAAAACAGCTGCATGAAGCAGAGGATAAGCAAACACACAATTCCTGCCTCATTAATACATCTCCTTCTATTGAGAAATAACTTTGCAAGGTACTTATTCTAATTATCACAGAAAAACACAGAATTTTCTTGTATTTTACGCTGATGGATGTGGGCATTGAATACATTGATGGAAGCAGAAGTTTCATGTCTATTACAAATCTCCCAAAAATTGAGTAAAGAAGTTTTCTTCTCTGCTAAAGCAAACATTTCTCTGTTCTTACCTGAGTATCCAAGATGAAATTGCGCAAGCAACCAGAAAAATGTTTGTGCAGCAATTGTGGGTAGGAATATGGTAATGACTCTTTCACACCACCCAGTTGGAGAACATGGTTCACATTCAAATACCTTTAAAAACCATATAAATGATAAAAATCGTTCTGCATCTACCTTCAAACATAGGCAGATAAATACACTACATTTCCAAATAACACAGGCTTTATAACATAACAGTTGAATGCAACTACCTTATCTTCTCTCTCTGAAATAAAGCCTTTTAAAATAAAGGGTATTTTTTTAAACATGGCAGTGAAACCTTCTGGAAGTTTAACTGTGGGACACTATTACATTTTGGATATGTTTGCCTTCAAGTCAGAAACAGCTGTGATAGTCTAGACACCATATTCTCCTTCAAGTGCCCTGTGTGTACACAGCCAACCTATGCTGTAGGAATACTGCAACAAGAGCTGTTCTCTGTATGGCAAAAGTCAGAAATCTAAAATTTGGGTCCATGTGATCTAAAAGGCATGGTAAACTCTGCATTATCTTCCAGTCATCTCTCCAAGACAAAGAACTCCAGGTATTTTAGTCCTCATACTTTCTTCTTCCCAGAGTTATCCATTGATTTCTTTTGGTTTCGTTTGTCCTTATATTTTTTCCCTTTTTTTTTTGTGCTCCTTTCATGACCTCATGAGCTCAGGAGAGCTCCACGCAGCTGTGGACAAGGCTTAATCCCAATGCTCATCAGAATGCTTGCTCAGACTATCTACTCCACAGCTGAAGTATCTTTGTCAGTACAAAGGTTTCCCTAAAATACAACCTGAATATTTCCTCACTGTAACTTTATGCCCTGTATAGAAGAGATTGTCTAAATCCTCTTTGTACTATTCTTTCATACACACTGAGACTTATCATATCTCTCCTTAGTTCTTCCTTCTTTCTGTTAACTGACCTCAATTCCATCATTCTTGATTCTTATTCTCAGGGTGAGCTGATCAGTCACTGCTCCTCTCTGGACTGTACCCAGCTGCTCCTTGTCCACCCTGCACTATGGGGCACAAACTGGACCCAGGACTCCAGTGTCAACTGGCCTAAATTCATGAGGTTGTGAAAAGCAGGCTCACAGTGACTTGATAAACAGAGAGAAATCCTGTGGGTGGACAGTGGTACACAGGACCCACAAAAGCTCCAGTAACAGCCAGTGTTTTGGGGTTGTCACTTAGTACTGCAACACTGATGCCTTAAGTTGTAGCTTCCATGTTTTTCAGGTTCTGTGCTGCCCAGGGGTGCAGTTCTGAGCCTCACATTCAATGTCACTCTGCTCTCTGCACAGAGCAGGGAGACAAAACAAATCCTTTTCCTGCTGGAGACCAAGGATAATATTACAAGTTTTCAGGCCCAAAAGCACAAACAACAATGGGCTGAAAAAAGAAAACAAGGTGGATGGGACTTCACAACCTGAAGCTGTAAATTGGACAATTAAAACCAATATGCAAACGGACCAAAACTTATAATGGACCAGGGGTCCATTTTTGTGACCGCCTTGGGTGTAGCCCTGGCCAGGCTCTTGTCCTGCCCAAGGTGTATCCTTTTAAGGCTTTTTAACAAATACCTACTTTATTCTCTTAGCTCTGCCTAGTCTCTGTTCCAGGTCAGCCTTCCCAAGGTATCAACACTACTCAGAGGAAGACTGGTTCCTTAAAATTTGTTTAGTGCTGTAAGGTCCACACTTGGCCTAGAAGGCCTGAGAAAAGAGGAAAGGCTTTTTATGCTCCAAGCCATCAATAACTTGGCTTCAACCTCACAGGCCTTAGAACCAACTGCCTGCCAGGGAACCTCCAGGAACATACCTTGTACTCCGTGGAACAGACGCCAGGACTTCACAATTTGTGCGATCTTCAGTGGAGAGCCACCGGCCAACCCCCTCTATCTCAGACACCGCGGCTGCGCTGCAGCGGTCCAGAGTGAAGCGGACATCCTGCACCACAACACAGCACTGCTGAGCTGGCAGCTGCTGCACAACTCAATACCCCTCTTACATCAGATCCTCATCTTTTACTTCTTCCATACTATCAAGCAAAATGGCAGGGTTTTCCCATGATCTATTTATTTTGCAATAACCAGTAGAGATAAAATGAAACCATTTAGCAAAAGCAGGCACTTTTGTGCTGTTGTTTTTGGTTTTTTTTAAGTTTTTACAAACTTTTTTTGTGCTTCTGAGTATTTTAACCACCTACACAAGACCTGTAACTGCATTTGCAAGTACATAAATATCTGCTTTTTGTGCATAAGTAATGAATTCTGGTGGTCACGTGCTACACGTGCTGCGGCAGAGCTTAAAAAAGGTTAAGATTGCAGAATATGGATTATAACATCAGTAGATTTGGAATTCACAATGAGTGTGTCCCAAAATTTCTGTAACTCATCAAACCTACGTGAACAGTTGGGACAATACATATTGTCTGTTCTTTATTGAAGGTTCTTTCTACCCTTCTGTCTCTGCACAATTTAGAAATACTAAATTCCGGGGGGGGGGGGGGGCCGGGGGGGTGGAGGGAAGAATCCAATAACTGACCTGACCATTGGTTCTGACTTCCAGTCGATGCCACTTCTTGTCTGCTACATTCAGATGACTTGGAAACCTCAGCACCACAGAACTTGAGCCATGGCTCATCTTCAGCACAGGAATACCACTAGAGAGTTCTAATACAACGTGAACAAGCAATTAAATTCAGCTACAAAGTGTCACTTTCAGGTATCTCAGCAGTTAGTGACTGTACTGATTTAATGGTTATTGCTAGTCACACACAGGGGTACACTACAGAAATAACTAGACTTATACCCTATGTCTTCTATTAAGCAGAAGTACTCATTCAGTGTATTACTTACTTATAAACTTTAGATTATTCCCTTTCTCTGTCAAAACACTGAAACTAATTCCTGAGAAGCAATCTACAATTTTATGATGCTCTAAAACAATTAATACATGCAGGATTTTTCCTTCCCATCTTCTATTCAAATTTACAAGTAACTGCAAAGCAAGGCAAAAAAAGAGGTAAATGATGAACTATTCAACCACATTACCCTTCAATTAATCAGGAGAATACAAAATGCCAACCACACTGTGCATTTTGTATGTTAATTCACAAAAAATAAGCAGCAGTAACCTTAAATGTGTGTCAACATAAAGCACTGAGTTCTACTTGTGGATGAATCTTCCCACAATGGCATATGAGGCTGGATTCATCCATCACATCATTGCCTGTTCAAAAAAAATGTGCAAAACTGCCCCAAGACCAAAGGGAGTTTAAATGGGTTTATTTTCTCACCAAACTAGGTAAGAATGATATGCAACTAAGACTGCACTACTGATGTAATACCTATCTTCAAAGCATCTAAATTCCTTTATACAACTACAGTTTTTCTAGGCAGATTATTTTTTTATATATATCAATCTCTCTGTTTTGCTCTCCCCTTCATTTCTACAACTCTGTGATGAACCCAAAGCCAGAGGTGCAGGCTACAAAAATAGACATCAAAGGAGAAAGACTTGTTAGGAAATGCTTCGAAGTATTTTTACACCAGAAAATGAGTTACCTTATTAAATGGAAAGACAGAATTCATAGTCTAATTGTTACACTAGTCACAAACAATCCATTCCCAAAAGGCAATTAGTTTTTCCACACTCGTGCAGAAGTACCTATTGCAATGAAGTTTTCTGTACTCCCAGGTTCTGGATTTGATAAAGGGCCACTATATAGTAAAAGTCCATCTGGAACCACAGTAATAAACTCTAGAGAGAGCGAGCTTTCAAAACAAGGTCTGATGGGACGAAACCATGCATAACCATTTCCATGGAAACTGTGCTTAGTCTGCTGGCAGTCTGGTCCATGAAAGGAAGCAGGACAAAGACATCTGAAAGACCATAAACAAAGGAAATAGTCAAATTTCCCCCATGTTCAGCTTTTCTTTTTTTTTCCTTTTTTTTGGTTTTACATGCAGCAAATGCAGAACTTAAATCACAGTTAAGAAATCAGCAAAACAAAGATTTCAACAGAATCTTAGGGGTGTTTGGCAATTATTAAAATGCTCTAAAAGTACAAAGTATTTTTACTCCCTATACTCACTCCCTCCAAAAAAAGTATTTTTGAGGCCAGATTTTTGAGAACAATGAACTTTTTTCCTAAATAACGCAGAACACCAAACATCAATTTATTACAGAGTAAACTCTGGGAGGTTAATTCCTAGCTGGAATTAATTTCACTAAGGGAATACTGCTGCCATTATAGCATGCCAGGTGATGCTATAATAAAGTAAGTTTACTATCCAATGCTTTTTAGGTTCCTTATTACCCATTGTTTGAACTACATTTCACTCTTACATCCCTGCTGCTACCACTGATATTCACCTTTATTATTACTCTCCTGGAAAAGAGAGAAAAAACAGGGCACACACACCTTCATCATGAATTAGGTGCCCTTAAAAAAAAATCACAAGTGTTAATTATGTGTTCCCCAGGGTTTTCTTTGCTACTCACGCACTTTTTGGCACCACAGCCCCATCGGGGGCATCAGGAAAGCCCCTGCTGCCATTAGGTTTGCACCACAGCGCACCTGTGGCGTTTTTTGTTTCTCCTCCGGTCAGGAATACATTTACGGTTACTTCAGACCGGTACCTTGTAAGCACCACCGAACACTTGAAAAAGAGAGGGGAGAAACCCGTGCGCAATGCAGGTTTCCCCACCTGTAGCCATTGAGAGTGTCCATACAAACGCCCCCGTTGAGGCAGGGGCTCCGAGGGTAGGAGGAGCAGGGCTGGTGCAGGCGCTCGCGGCCGGAGCAGCCGCAGATCCCGCGGCTGGAGGTGGTGAGGGACACCAAGGAGACGCTGCCCGTGTCCATCACGGTGGGGATGTCACTCACGACGAGGTGGTTTGTACAGCCCTCACTGCAGCTGGCGCTCCTGCACTCGTCAACGTCGATCTGGGAAATGTTCAGTTGTAGAGCTGACTGCATCTAAGAGAAGAGCCAGTTTAACACATCTCCAACCTCCATCCTAATGAAGGCTTTCAACTTAACTCTGAAAAGCCAAAGCCATCAGAGACAGACTTAATGCAGCGTTTAGTTTCTTGAGCATTACTTAGTAACATCCCTGATTATACAGGCAATAAAAATAATATGAAAAATTCAGGAAACATTCATTAAAAATCACAACATCATTTCCTAAAAACTTAATCATTGACGTGACTGAGTGTGAATATGTTGAATCTGTACTGGTGTAATAACATTATTTCCAGGGACCAAAGCTCTGAGAGCAGTGACACTCTGGCTTCTGAGCTGCAATATCTGCATCACACCTCTCTGCACTTCAACAGCAACGGGAGTGTTTCAGCTCAAGCCAGGATAAATCCTTCCTCAGCAGTAACACCCAGATATTATTTCTTACATGCCCTCACACAAAAGGATATAGACACTGGAAAATGCAGAGCTGAGCTGCTTTCAAATCATGTCCCCAGTGACCTGACGACAACTTTGTAGCAACTTGGATTCAGTCTAATGATTTGTGCCCCATATATTTACATTTCACGTCAAGCTGTCTGCAACAAAGCACAGTCAGTTCAGCCTACTGGATACTGTATTCTGTGCCACGTTAATCTTTGCTAGTTCACTGTTTTTATTGTTAATTGGGTACTGAAGTATTATACCAAATAAAAAGAGCCTCACTGTAACCACAGGTTTGGTAATGAAGGAATAGTGACTTTGAGATCACAACTTCCCCGGCTAACAGAGCAAGGAAGCACTGGCAGAGAGGGAGGGAAGGGAGCTGCTCACAGTGGGAAGCAAGAACAGAGCTGCCATTGGTCCTGGCTTTCTGTCCTTCAGCCTGCACACCTAAATTATCAGTTTGTTCCCTCCACTTACTTGGGAAGTTTGCACAGCTGTCTGTTATAAAGTTTCAGAATTTGACCTGTATATTGTGATTCACATACACTGAAACGTATATTTAGTAACCAAAACTGAGTTTGGGTGAGTGAGGCAAAAGACCTCACTACTCTCACAGTGGTACACAAATGAACAAGGCACACAAATGTAAAACTAACAACGCTAGAGTTTTATGTATTTAATATGGGTTTTTTTCCAAATGGTAAAACACATGGCAAATATCTTAAAACAAGCTTTTCAATGATCAAAACAAATACAGAAATACTAAAGTGCTTCTATTTTTTTCCTCATTTCTGCAGTCATCTCAGTTCACCACTGTAAGAACTTTGATCTTTATAATCCTTTGTCTCTATATTCTCAAGTATCATAACGTGCATTGATGCCCATGCCCCCAAAGGCATAGAGTATGCTTTATAATGACATGATGCATCCTGTCAATGCAGGTCTGTGCCTGCTGCCCATGTTTATCACCATCAGTGGAGAGAGTCTGTAATGCACATTAGACATCTGTGTAATAATATTATTGAAAAACTATATAAACAAACTTGGCTCCTTTAAAGTATTAGGATGGATTATTTTTCTGCTAAATAAAAATTGCTGTTGTAAAACTATATCCCCAGGAGCTAATGTAAACATATTATTTATGTAGCAATTCAATTAATAATTCCAGTGCTAATTATTTATTTTCTATATTTATAGTTATACACACAGAAAAACTGCTGGAAGAATTCTCCAGCTATGATTGGTTTCCTGTTAACTATTGGAGTTAACTCACTAGAGCTATTCATTAAATATTGAAAGGTGGTATATAATTAATAAAACCATATTTTTTCATTAAAATACATGAAACAATCCCCTTGTTTCCACTTTGATGAATTCAGGTGTCATGTATTATGGCAGAGAATATTTGAAATCTATAGGATTTTCTACATTGCTGTTGCAGTAAATCAATAAATATGCAAAAGAAGCAGTCATTACCCTTCATGAATACTCTCTGTCTCTGGCACTCCCTATTTGGTCACTCTGAAGACTCTCATAATCCACGGAGCCATTCAGGATACACCAAGAAGGAGGCAGGTAGTCAGTTCAGACAGCCCTGGTTGGTTCCCAGACTCAGGCAGACTACACCATATTCACACAAATGGAAAGTGCTGATTTCTCTTAGGAAAAACCACCGTTATGATGTTCCATGTATTAAACCCAAATGTGGCCAGGCAAGTGAAAAGCTGAGCAATGACACTTTGCCTTTGAGCAGGGCTACAGAAAAATCCAGGTTTGGCCAAGACAGATGGTGTCTGTGTAACTGAGTTAGAGAGCAGGACAATTAGGGGACACCAAGAAGGGGAGGAAAACATCTTCCATCCAAAAAAATATTTTCCCCTTGCAGTGAAAGAAGTTGGGGGAGGGTGTCACTTTGTATTTGAAGCTGTCCTTTGGTGAGATAAATGCAACCATAGGATTGCTTCTCTCTATCCCACCCATTGCAACAGTTCCCTAACTCACACATTCCTTCCAACAGGACTTTTGCTCTGAAGTGTCACCTCTCTGTACTGCAGAATTTCTGTTAGGGTGACATCCAGCCTCCACTCTAAGTGTCTAAACACAAGTTGATGTGGGGATTTGGGGATTAAACAACGAAACACAGGCTGGACAAAACACAGGTATCTCCCCCATGACAGCAATGCAGACTCATTTTTCTGCAGCTCTCCAGTGACTATTCACTGAACCAGAAGTTAGTACAACCATACAATACCAGTATGCATGGCATTAAAAAGAAGATAACTTGAACTGAACACTTATTTTACAGGTGTTTTTGTCCTGAGTGGAGCAGTAAAACCCTCATCTGTAGGTGCAGTATATTTCTCCACTGAGGTTTGGGATATACATGCTGCAAACCCAGTGTCTGGGTGAGTTCCACAGGTGACCCCAGAGAACAAACCTCAGTTCTAAACGCTGCCATCTCCGCATGCAGTTTCTCAGGTCTGTAGTAGGCTGAGCCAGCATGGACTGCAAATCTCACATCTGTCTGTTTTCCATCCCTGCTCATCACATTGAAGACAATCACATCACTCAGTCTTGCAGGTAGCAGTTTTGCAAGGAACTCCTTGAACTCGCCATGTTTCGTTTTGCCATGTTCATCTCTCCTTATGAACTCCTCTGCTGTCACATCTGGTCAGGGGATCAAAAATAGATAAACGTGAACACCAGGGAACTTATGGATTAATTTCTCAATTTATTTCTTATTTAACGGTATGGAAACATACCAGAAAGTGCCCTACAGTGACAAACAAATCAAGTCTTGATGTAACAATACCTAAAAAATTCAGTTAGCGGCTGATCTAAACTCTCACCAGCAAATAAAACTAACCTGAGAAACGCACAGTGGCTGAGTTTTGTATGGCTTCATTTTCCAGGTCTCTGACATGGATTTGTACTGTAGATATAACATCAGGACAAACTCCATCAGAAACTCTAACTCTTAAGTTGTATATTCCCTGAGGAGTGTTATCCACCATCAGCAAAGACCCAGTCCTCTGATTTAATCTGAAAGATCTAGACAGAAACTTTCAATTAGGAAATCTCAACAAATCAAAGTTGAGGACTCTTTATTAACACCATTCAGAAGGCCTTAAATATTACTGTGGAGGTTACAGGACCAAAACTCATGGGAATTATCTAACAACCTCAGAAAGGCACCTCAGCCACCTTAACTGGGAAATGACGATCTGCAGATCTCATGAAGAGATGTTCCTGCCACTCAGCCTTTCCCAGATTTGAACAACAGCAATGTGCAGTTGAACCACGTGGTTCAGCACAGCCATCATGGGCAAGCCTCCTGGGTCAGTAATAGGGAGTAACAAACCCACAATGATCATTCCAGGCTCCCACATGTCTATCTGGAACAGGGTAAGTCTGTAAAAAATCTCTCACAGGATCTTCATTGGACACCTCAAAGGGCCAGTAATCAGCAGTTATGGAAAAATTCCATGACCATTACTATAAAACAGTGAGCCCTTGGCAAGGAATCAGGCCCAGGGGCTGCTGATGGACACAAAGTCTTTAATTCTGAACTACATAAAGCTTTTAAACTTCTAGTTACAGCACAGGATAAAATTCACATTCACTTTCACATCCATTTTTTCCTTTTCAGAGAGCATATAGTTATGCCATAAACCATCTCACCTTATGATATGAACATATAATGTCTAATAGGAATTAAGGATCCAATTCAACATTTTAATTAACAGAAGAAAAAACCACCACTAATCTGAGTCATGGTTTTCACATGCAATTGTAAATTTAGCCATCAAAGGAGAGCACCAAATTCCCTTCCATTTTTGATGAAATTACTCCATTCTTTGCTTTTAAATTCAGGATCTGTATTCCATCATTCCATTCCTAACATCTGAGAGCAAACATTAGAAACTCTGCCTATTTTTAAACTGGAGCTTACAGAATGCACATTTCTAAGTAAATTAACTATGACATCTGACTAAAAATCAACACCATGGTGTGATCCTGCATTGTCTTGGAAAAAATATTTTCTGCAATAATTTTTTAATACCTAGTAACCCAAGTGAAAAAGAGCATTCAAAAGGGATATCCCTTAATACACTCAGTATCCCTGGCTTTATGCACATCCTCGAGACAGAGAAATACATGGTGAGCAAATTAATTACAGAAGCATAAATATTACTCATTTTGACAGAAATACAATCCTCACTTGAGCAGTTTTCCTTCAGAGAGAAATGTTTTATTGTCCCAGTCATCCTGATCTGGTGCAAACACATCCCCAAGCACTGTTGTTGACCATTTTCCTGTTGAGACAAATTATAATAAATCTGCATTTAATTTTTGCTTTTCAGTGCACTTTATATTCTGTCACATTCATTACTGCATTTATTATTTTCAGACTCCTGCTCAATTTAGTGATGACTATGATCCAAGATTCTTAAAACAATGCATAGCCTGTCATATGATTTCTGCCTGTTCTGGCAATGTGAGCACACTGGAGGTTGTCATATGAAAGAAGACAAGCTGGAAACAGCACAAAACAACACTAGAATCATACATAAATACAAGTCTCTAAAAAACTCTCAGACAAAAGAAAAATTAAAAATCACCATATCAGGAGTTAATTACAAATGTTTCATTACTACTCTATTATTTTGAAGAGCACACACAAGTGGAACCCAGAAAAAGAGGGAGGGAACCTTATGGGGTACAGCTGGGAAAGAAGGACATGACTGGGAAGAGGAAAAGGGCAAGAAGACACCAAGCTGAGCCAGGTCTTGGTGATTTTTCCAGGCCATTGGGGGCTGGCACAGGAGAAGAACATCCAATTTTTCTAAAAGAGCAAGAGGAACAAATCTAGGGAAGGAGACTTTTGAAATCCACACTCCAGGTTCAGCAACATGGGAAATTGTTAAAGTTCAAATCTGGAGCCAAGCCAACCTAGATGCTTTATTCTCTCATTTTTACAGTATGATCCGGTCACATCTTTTTCTAATTTAGGCATACCAAACTGAGAAATTGTAACTGCAAAAGACCTCCTATAGGTAAACACACATTAATAGAAAATAGATTTTATGGGTTTATAAAAATACTGCTTTTTCTGCAAGTTCAGTATATACCTGCTTGCAGCTAACAGGTTTTTTTGATAGGTATCTTTTACACACTAAGGTCTGAGTTTTACAAATATATTTCACTTATTCCACTTTACTTAGTAGTTTACAAAACAGAAGCTGCAGTTTTGAAGGATGTAAATTATTAAAGAAATAAATTAACAGACTGCAAGAAAGAAATGAAGTGTAAAACTCTATTTTAGGAATCTGATATAATATCCAGGATCTGATCTAACATCCAGCTAGCACTTACCTTTGTAGCTGTACACATAGACCTCCTTGTGGCCAGACTCATGGCAGTTGTCGTTCTCATCCCCAACTGTTATAGTCAGGGTGGTTGTGGAGCTCATAGCTGGAATCCCACTATCTGTTATAACTATTGGCAGGTGAAACACCTTCTGCTTTTCTCTGTCAAAAGACCTCAAAGCTGTTATAGTTGCTGTGTTATTTCTGTTGTCAGTAAGGGAAAAATCCAAGGAATTCTGATAATCTGGTGGCAATGAATAGGTAAAGGGTGGCCCATTTTCCTCACCATCAGGATCAAACGCGTGAAGCAGCTTTGATGTATGGTTCATATGCACTACTTCAGGCTTCAATGTGTTTTCCCAAACTACAGGCATGTATGGTGCCTCAAACCTTGGTCCATTGTCATTAATATCAAGCAAGTTAATTAAAACTGTAACACTCCCGGTGCGGGCAGGTGTCCCCTGATCTGAAGCTTCTACAATTAAAGCGTATTTCTGAACGGCTTCACGATCGAGCGCGTTTGCCACAACCACATGACCAAACTGGTCAACCACAAACTGTCTCAAAGGATCTGAATCTGACTTTATAGAATAGATAATCTTCCCATTCAAATCAGAGTCCTTGTCTGTAGCCCTCACTGTGGTTATTGTAGTACCTACAGGCACATCTTCAAATATGGGGTTTGTGTGAATAAACTGAGAAAGGAAAGCTGGGCTGTGGTCATTTGAGTCCTCAACTGCAATCAGGCACACCGCAACACTAGAAAAATCCAGATCTTCCACAGTAATAGTAAGATTAAACTGTCTTTCACGGGCATTCTCAAAATCCAACATTTTCTTCAGTCGAATAGTGCCACATTGCCATTCTTTGTCATTCTCAATATAAAACTTCTCATCTGGGTCTCCCCCGATGATACTGAACATTAAGTCTGCATTTTCCCCAATGTCTGCATCCGTAGCACACACTTGCAGGACTTCTGAGTCCATGGCACTGTTCTCAGGAATTGCTGCCTGCCACAGCGTCTTGGTGAATTTTGGAACGTTGTCATTGACGTCTGCAACCCAGACAGTGGCTGTGCCAGTTCCTGTTAGCCCTCCCCCATCTCGCGCTTCAACAGTGAGAAAATAACTTTCAGTCCTCTCCCTGTCTAGGAGTCCCCCTGCCACGTGGATGGAGCCAGTATTGGGATTGATATCAAACATGTCAGTACCAAACTCGTTCCTCACATTCTCGGTTATCCTGTATGTCAGGACAGCATTTAGACCAACGTTTGCATCATCACGATCGACCGCAGCCATTTCCACGACCAAGGTGTCTGCAGGAGAGTTTTCAAAGACATTCCCATTGCACTCATCAGGCATGCACGTGAACGTGGGTGCATTGTCGTTTATATCCCACACGTTGATGATCACATCGGCAAACCCTGTGAGGCCTCCTCCACCTTCATCAGTAGCCAACACAATGAACCTCCACAGTGCTCGCTCTTCCCGGTCCAGCCTCTTGTGTGTGTAAATGCTGCCTGTCCTCTCATCTATTGTGAAAATATCAGCTGCACCATACCCATGCAAGGAGTATCTCAAATCTCCTCCATCAACAACACTATCAGGATCACTGGCCATAACCTACAAGTTTTGAGAAAAAAAACCCAAACATAGAAAGTATGAAAATATGCAGTGATTGCATCATATCCTATGTGCTGCTCCAGTCTAAAGGCATCCAAGCAAAAGCATATGACACAGTATTAACATGTGCATGCCAGGGAATAGGATATCCAGGGGTGATTCAGAGCAGGCAAAAATTAATGGTTAACCGTGTTAACAATTTAACAATTTTAGTACTAAAATAATACTGTATTTTTCATATTCATACAGGTAATCTATATATGACATTCTGATAGCTACTTTAAGTTGTCAATTATTTGCTTCTTAGGATCAACGAATGATGCATCCTGTTTATCCTATTACTATCCCTGTAATTTTTTTTCCCCCCCACAGGAGTCCATTTGTTCTCTTCAGTGATAAAAAAAACCTTAGTCAAACTAAACTTCATTAATATATATATATGTTGAGTTATTTTTAACATAATTGTACCACAGTAATCTGTGTTCTTTCATTAAAATACTATAATCTGTGAAACTGCATACACTACCTGAAGTACAAAGACTGGTAAGGCATCCAGTTCCTCAATTATACTTCCATAGTATTCATTGATAGAAAAAACTGGTGCCTCATCATTTTTATTGATGATGTTGATGATGATAACTGCGTAATCCTCCCATTTCCCATCAGAGGCCAACAAGTGGATCTCATACATTTTTGTTTCTTCATAGTCCAGTGGTTGGGCAATGAAAATGGCTCCTGTTTCTGGATCTACATCCAGCACTCCTCCTGTGTTCCCAGCTGTGATCTGATACCGTAGTTTAGCATTTGTTCCTGTCAATTACCAAAAGTGTCAGGAAACACACATTTCTTGAAGTAGACTGATGGTGAGATGAAGCACAAGCCACACAATAACTGATTAGGGGTATTATTTTTATTTTATCGTTTCTGTGATCTTTTAAAACATGCGGCTATGTCAGATTACTTGCAGCATTTTCAATTCTGGTGTGTGCAATTGTAGTTTGTCTCTACAAAATGCATCTCTGCCATGAAGTCATAATTCTGTTTGTACTTTATTGAGAGGGCAGAAATGCAGTGGCCTATATCCATCACATCAGGTGCCCTGTCCAACACTATAGAGGAGATTTACAGGCAGTCTAAGTACCAAACTAAAAGTTCCTTGAGTAGGTAAATCCTTCTGCAGTAGATCTTCACCACATTTGCCTCAGCCTCCTACAGACTGGGAGGAATCCAGTGCAGTCAGGATTTCCTTGCACTTCACAAACACACAGGGAACAGTCCTTGGGACTTGTGCAACAACAAAAAAAGCAGTTTCACCATACAGTGAAGATGAATTAGCAGTGCTCCACGGTCAGAAGATGGAAACATGTACTGATCCCTCTCTCTTTTAAGAGCACTGGTTATGTACTTTTATATGATTATCAGCTAAATTTCTGGCTGATTTGTAGATAAAATAGTGTGGCTAAAATTCATCATATGCATTTAGGAAGTCTAGATTCAAATAAAACAAACAAAACAAACTATACTGTCCATCATAGACAAAGCAAAATCATCTCACTGAAATCAAATCTGAGTTATTCTAGTTAAACAGGACATTTTCATTGGCACCTATTTGTAAGAAAATTATCTGATCTATAAAAAATTTGTATCTGTGGGAACAGAAATTATCTCCTATTATCCCACACCAGTGCATGTCTCCTGAAATAAGAGATTGTGCCTCACAGCTCTGTTATGAACTAATGCTCATGCCTGATCAGTGCACACTTAAAGAAGTTTTAAAATCTAGAGACAGAACGACATTTCCCTTTCTCACACCACCAAATAAGTCTTGGTGTGCTGAGATCAACTGGTTTGTATGCTGGACAGAGCTGTAGAGGATTGCAGTGCTTTACCTTCATCCTCATCGTTAGCACTGACTGTCAGGACAGTGGATCCCACATCCTGGTCCTCGTCCACATTCACCTCGTAGACGCTCTGGGCAAACAGGGGCTGGTTGTCGTTCACATCGCTGATGGACACACGCACGTAGGCCGTGTCTGCAGAGACAGGAGCCAGAGACTCAAACCCCAGCTGTGCCACTTCTGTCAGCTACAATCCCTTCACCTGTCTGCCTGCACATTCAATGAGGACAAATATGTAGGCAATACAGAAACAACCCTTAGGGTTGTAGACTGTATGTACACCAACATTACTCAAAAGCACTTGGGTATCAAATAAGTGTCACATCCAATTTGTTCAAACACATACTACATGAATAATTGAAGCCTAATATGGCAGCTGTACAGTGTTTAGTCATAACTTTTCATCTTGAAGCCACAAAAAATTAATTTTAAGTTTTTATTTATGCAGGGTGATCAATTGAGAAAAGGATTTTCAATCTTGCACATTCCTGCTTCATAATTACTTTGGACTGAATACCATACCATATGCAGTGCTTTGAGAAACACTTGCACTGCCCAAAGATTTGCATCCTATAGATAACAGGCACACCATTGCTAGCCAGAAAACACTCTCTAAACTCTAAATATGAAGGCCTGTAGGGTTTTTTCCCCCCCCATAATAAAAAACTTGCTTGATCATCCTGTAAAGCTTATCTTCCAGCTCTGACACAACTGTCACACTGATAAAAAAGTAAAAGCCACCATGCAATCAGGATAACAGACACACTTTCACAAGGCATGAAAACAAAAGGAAATTGTCATTTAATCTCGTATTTCAGAGCTTCTGTTTCTAGACACAATCTAAGTAATATCACACTTACCACAGCCATCTATCTCTTACCAGAGTTGGGCTTCCCATGCTTTCCAGGTCGAGCTGATTCAGACCCATCCATGGACTTGACTTCCAGAAGGTAGGAGCCCTTCTCCTCCCTGTCAAACACCGAGGTGGTGTAAATGGAGCCTGTCTGGGGGTCCAAGCGGAAACAGGTGTAGTCTCTGCCACTGTCATGTAACAGGGAGTAAGTTATCTACAGGATTAAAAATAAGTTGTTAATGTATACTTTCCTTTTGCTGAATACTTCACAACTAGAATGGTATGTAAAGAGAAGAACTGTCCCATGTCTGAGTACTTAATCAGACCAAGGAATCTGGGTAAAACTGCAGCTTCAGCAATCTGGTCTAAAGCCAGTTAACTTTCTTGACTGCTGATCTGTAAAGGAAAATAATTTGTCTAATCAGCACATGTTTGTACAGTGCTTGCACTGCAGCACTCAAACTCAGCCCAAGATCCCAAGTATTTCTACAACAGCCAGAGGTGAGCTGCATTCAAACCTGCTCAGGATCACAGACCATGTTCTACCCACTATTACATGCATGGTTTTGTGACTTGACTTTGTGACTCAGCTCCCACTCTTGTTCTAAAGATGTGTTTATTTTCAAGTTTTTTAATCAGCAAGGAATACATTGTCTTTGGGCATTAACTTGCCATATTTTGTCAGGACTCAGTTTGCAGTAGTGCCAATGATTTCCAACTCACAGAAGCTTTTAACACAGCTTTTCTTCCATTCATTTTACCAATCTCATTTTAGGTCTGTATAGAACTTTCCCAAACAAGAGAATTTTACAGAAAGCATTTCAACTAAGCTACAGGCTGTGTAAATATTTCCTCTTTGTTTTCTGCCTCACACCTACAAGTTTTAGTTGCATTTTTCACATGGCAACACAGAACCATGTAATTAACTACTTTACTTCATTCTACATTCCCCTATTAGTCATCCCTTTTCTAGGCTGAAGTTTTCCAGACTATTTAGCCATTGCTCATGCAGAAGTTATTCCACAGTTATTTCATCAGGGGAGATGAAGGTCCCCACTTTCTTACCTCACCATGCTGACCAAGGTCAAGGTCGGTGGCAGACACCTGAGTGACAAATGTCCCCACATCAGCTCCCTCTGTTACTGAGGCCTCATATATGGATGAAGTGAAGAATGGGACATTGTCATTGACGTCTAGAACATCGAAAAGAGCACACAGAGAGAAAACTATAAAACTTTGAAGGACAGAAGTGCAGGATTATACTGTGACATCACTGAACAGCTCACACACCTGTGACATTAACATAGACCGTGGTGAATGCTGCCAGAGGAACTGCAGCCACGTTCTGTGCGCGCACCCGCAGCAGAAAGCTCTTTGTTGTTTCAAAATCCAGTGGCTCAGCTACCAGGATTGAAGCAGAACCATCCTGTCTGTTTGGAGTCAGGTAGAAACGAACTGGCATGTTGGTCTCTGGGACAAGCCCCTCTTCCAGGTTGTAGGTGACACGGGGATCTCCAAGGGGAGAAGTTGCTTTGATTGTCTGCACAGTTCAAAAAGTGTGTGTAATCAACCCTTTTGTAAGTACAGCAAGGTTTTTAAAAGCTTTAGTGTTGCGATCCTCCCAGATATTCAGCTCCAAAGCAAAACTTGTAGAAAAGCTAATTTATTTAAGCAAATAAACAATGTTCAGTTCCTCTGCAGCCTGAGAGCTACAGACAGACAAACAACCTTACCAAAATTGAGGCATCCCGTGTTGTATTCTCTGGAATAACAACTTCATAGCTGTCTCTTTCCCACTGTGGGGGCTGGTTTTTTGCACTGGTTACAGTTACAGCAAGTTCAACTTTACTGCTCCTGTTGCCTCCATCTGTAGCAGTAATCTCTCGTATTATAGATGACTTCTGAACAGTAAAAAATGTTTCATTACAGAAGGTTTTGAGCAGGCCTCCAAAATATATTAATACAAAAAATTAAAGGTACAGTGTAAAAAAACCTTCACAGAAGAAAAAAAATCTGAAGCTGAATTCAAAATATGAACTAGGTGTAAATTTGATGAAAATCTTCTATTTTGTTACTGAAGGTGGTTGGCAAATTTTGCTGTATGCCTCAATAAACCTAAGCAAATGTCACACAAAATTTAAAATCAAATGGAACCAAAAAACTCACTTTGTGGAGGCCCTGAGTTCTTAAGCTTACCTGTTAACAGTTCTTGTTATTAGGTCTGTAGGGTTCTTAGATTCATTGAAGAAAATACATTAAAAGGACACACCTTCAAACTTTTGTGTGTCAGTTACTTAGAAGTTAAATGTCAGTATTAAAAAAATATCTATGTAAAGACTGACATCTACAACAATAGTTCCATTCCAAAACAAATTACTTTAAAACCTGAAAATATCAAACTGCTTGTGTAGGTCTTCAGAAATAGCTGAAACTGATCAATTTATCATAGCTACATTAATTATGCTTTCACCTTCCTGAGGGACAGCTAAGCTTAATGCACCACAATGGACACAGATCAAGTTGGGCATTTGTATTAGGACCAAAATTTCACACTTGTTCCCATTCAGGTTTGTGTCTTGACTCATTGCCTGTTGGCACAATAAAGTCCTACACTTGGGTTCTTGCTCCCTGCTTATGACCTCAGCCCTTGGGATCAGCAAGCCAAAGCCAGGGAAATCGGAAGAGCAAGTCTCAGAGGCAGTGCTGTGGCTGCTGCTACCCAGCTGAAAACTCTTATGCAATTCACAGTCCATGAAGCCAACAATTAAAAGCTTTAGACTCATGTTTAATTTAAATAGATGTATTCATCATTTAACCTGAAGGGGTAACCCAAACTCGTGACCTCAGTCCCACCTGTGATATATTGAAATAGACAGCATAAAAAGGAAAGCAAGCACCATACCTGAGATATGGGTTGGTTCACAAACACCCAGCCTGTGGTAGGATTAATCTGTAAATAATTTGGTTCATCACTTGCTATGGAATATGTAATGGCAGCATTTGAACTGTAGTCATCATCACGGGCTGCGACACGCAGGAAGCTGGTCCCAACTCTAGTGTCCTCTCTGAGGAAATCTAATGTAAGGAAAGGATATTTCAAACTGATCATTCATTTGCTAAATTGCCATGGACATTTTTGTAAGTCATAAAGAAATATCTGCCATGCATTATTACTTTAGTATAATTTTCTCTTCCTTGGAACAATGGCCACACACACAGAGTATTTTAAAGGGCTGCTATCCCTCCAAAGCTACAGATCATATCTGAACTCCATATTACCCCATTCATAACCTGGAATTCTTATAAGATACTTCTTTTAACTGTATTTTAACTCAAAGAATAATTGCTCTGTATGAATGACATGGCTATTGTTCAAAGGAACTTTCCCATAAGGCAGGCCTATGAGCCAAGGCTGTACATCTTACATCACACATTATACACAGTAACAGTTCTGCAATAAATAAGCCAAGTGTATCTCTGGATGCACCAAAATTTATCATATATTCTACTGCCAGGATAAGCAAAAACCAAAATCTGAGACATGGGATAGGCAAAAAACCAAAAATCTGAGACATGGGGTACGCTCACACTCAGGGCACTGAAACTCTATCCAATGACTCTCAATTACATTCATAGTGGGTGTTTTCAAATCTGGGGTCATTGTCATTCTGGTCCAGGATGACAACATTGATCTGACATATTCCAATGAGTGGCTCGGCTGCCTGATCTGTTGCTGTCACAGTGATGGGATATTCCCTCTGCTTTTCTCGATCAAATACCTGAGCAGTTGTCAGAACTCCTGAAAACAAATTAAATAACAAAGAGTTAAAATTCTGTGCATCTGGCAATATTCTACATGCAGATGTTTATTTTTCTGTCAGTCCATTGGGATACAATGCAGTAGGTTAAGTACACCTATAACATTAGCTTCAGGTTCAAGGATTCAACCCCGAGATTTCACAATTGCAACAGCTGACATTGTATTGCTCAGGCAAACTCAAACTTACATGTACACACAGCAGGAATCTGAATTAGAAAATTAATTAATTTTCTAATGAAATTAATTTATTTAATTTATTCAATAAATAAACTTACATTACAATTTAAGTTTAAAAAATGGAGTTAAGTACAAACTAAGAGAATGAGTTTCTAAAAATAGTATTTCTTTTGAAAAGCTGTAAGTATAGGGTAAAGGAATGTCTCATATTTTTATCCTCCAGAAATTCAGCCTGAACTTAGTTTTGGCCTTCTAAGATTTAGTTCCTTTGCTGTAAGACTACTATCATTTGGATAAATCACTTATTATGCCATTAGCAATGTTGTAAGACAATGTGCACTTAAAATAAGTTGGGTTTTTTAAATCCAGTTACAAAATCACACAAGTTACTTAACAAAGCAGAACTTCTTTTCAAGGAAAACATCAGTTTCAGTTCAGAACTGGACATGTATGAAGCAGTTTCATGGAGAACTTCTTCATGCAGTTACTACAGTTTCTATTTGGTCTGCTGTCAAAACACTAAATGAAAAAGTAGGAAGTCTGATTTGATCTAAGCCTTTTCTCCAGCAGTGGTACAAGGTGGTTTCTCCATGCCATTATCAGTTCTGACATTTGCTTTACCTGTGTCAGGATGAATGCTAAATGCTGGTGGGACACCATCTCTGTGCATCAGGCCATATTTCACTCTACCATTGGCCCCTTCATCAGCATCAGTGGCTTCAACCTGCAGAACAACAGTTCCCGACGGCTGATTTTCCAGGACAGAAGCATGTTCCCGATAATACTGGCACTAAGAGAGGGGAGGTAAAGAAAGAAAGAAAAACTTTAAAAAGAGAAAAAAAAATCAAGGACTTCCCTTGCCATTTGATTTAAAGATATACTAGCAGGGAAAGAAAACCAATTAATTCGCTACACTTGCATCACCATGCTCTGCTTTTAAAGTTTTATCTGTACCATGATTAATTGAAATTTCCGTTGCTATTTTGTGGTTATACAAACAACACACAACTTGAGGCCACTGAGCATCTCCAGCTAATGCAAGTATTTGGAGAAAAAGTTCAAGTTGCTTTCAAATGGAAATATTTTTCTGTATTAGCAAAGGTCTAATAAAAAAGAGGGTATACACTTGCCCAAAGCACAGAATTGTTTTGATCAAAAAGGGATTTCTACATGAAGGAACTTTGTCAAGGAGAGGTTACTGAGAATTTCTAAGACTGACATGAATAGCTGCTGGCTTTTCAAAATACGCAACATTGCTCATCAACATCTGATGTGCCATTAGCACCGCACCTGAAATTTGTAGACAACAGATCTTTAATACGACTTAACATTCCAAAACCAAATGCAAGCATTGATTTTTTTACTGTACTTCACTATTTAAGCTAAAACATTCATTCTTCATTCATTACTTCCAGACATGCAATCATCAAAGGAAGCCCATGTAATTTAGAGAGGTATTCTGGAGTATCCTGGAACAAGCCCACTGCACAGACAGCTATCCCCATGGGTTCCTGCTCAGATGTGTCACATGGGATCTCCAAAAGGGCTGCACTTGGCCTCACCCTCTGAAGTGCCAGAGATGAGGGGTGGTTCAGGGAACAGACAGGAGCTCACAGGAGCTGCTCTGCCACAAGAGCAGAACAAACTCTGAAAGCCTTAGGGAGGGATGGAAAAGAAGAAGACAGGACGCAGAGGGAAGCAGAGCGGCTCTAGAGCAGCTCACCTGCAGTGCCAACTGTGTTAAAATATTTTTACACAGTCCAGTACAAATGACAGAGGCTCCTATATTTACCTTCTGAAAGACAGGTTTGTTATTGTTGACATCATCGATTTTCACAACAACCTGGGCAGTACTCGTGAGAGGATGGGGCCCTCCAGAGGCATTATCATCAGTAGCTGTGACATTCAGAACATATTCTGTTCCCTGCAGCTTAGGAAGTGGGCTTGCACGAAGTCTAACCAGCCCTGTAAAAACAACGGGTTGTGGGGCTTTGCTGCATTAACCCATTCCCATTATTCTTCTCACCAGTAAGCATGACAACAAAGCATTCTGGCTTGCCTATTCACCAATAAACCATAAAGCTGTGCTGTTTAATTTAACTACGGTGTTTTTACTGCAGTCCCACATTAAAACAAAATTAAGCCATCACAACAGGTTCGTCTACAGAACAAACTGAGCCAAACAGCCACAGCTCAGCTGACCTGCACATAATGGCATTCATCCATCTGCAGCTGCCATGGACAACTCAGCTGAAACTACTTCAAGTTTACCTTCCTGCAGCTCAGTCACAGCAGCACTGGGCCACAGAGGCTGAGAAACCTTTCTGCCACCCTCAGAATTCCCCATAGGACACACCCTGCTGGGTGGGACACAGAGGCACTGGCAGAAAGAGAGGTGCTATGAATGCAAAA
This sequence comes from Hirundo rustica, assembly GCF_015227805.2. Lineage (NCBI taxonomy): Eukaryota > Metazoa > Chordata > Aves > Passeriformes > Hirundinidae > Hirundo > Hirundo rustica. Next base: position 15,903,719 of record NC_053460.1, read on the forward strand.
GGGACCACAGCTGCCTGAGATCCTGCAGAAAGGGGCTGCCATTCTTTTGCTCCGCCATCCATCACATCTGTTATTCATCAGGAATAATCACAACTGTCATCACAACAGAGTACTTTCACAGCATCAGTGTCACTCAGTTTGCTTGAAAATGTATTGCTTTAACTAGAGCACTTATCTTTGACACTTCTCCATTTTACCACCACAAGAGGGTACAGACTATTCCCCTGGCATCATTCCTGAAAAGAAACTGCTGTAAGCCACTGTATAAAATTTTATTGGTTTATTCAGCAACAAAAGCCTAAGAGTGTTTTGGAAAAAAAACGCTAATGTTTTTAAAGTAAAGTTTCAAATACTATAAAATTAATTGACAGAAAAGTATAAATGTACCTATACATGATTTTCTATATTAAAACTGTAGAGCTAATCCCAAGAGATGCTATCAATCACACGTTAAGATGCTTTGACCAAAAAAAAAAAAATCTGTTTCTTACAAAAAAGATTTTCAGAAGTGTCATATTAATGCTGAAGCATTCAGACACTTTCAAAACCTTTGCTCCTCTTCAGGTGCCAAAGCGTATGTAGAAATTTAACTCTTGGAACCTGCAACTCTAAGTCAGAAAGGACTTAAAGGAGCTCAGAGTAAACTCAGGATCATGATTCAATGATTGCAAGTTACCTGCAATATTTTTGGGAACATTTCAAAACCTAACATTAATACTACAAAACCATGATTGCATTGAAATTAAAATATCATGTTAAGTGAACTCTATGAAATAAAGTGAAGTAATAACTAAGGGCAGCTTACTCCTTCCTATATATTCAATGCTTTGGAAAATCTAAGTTCAGATTCAAAATACAAAGTAGTTTAACAGAAGTTAATTAAGTTACTTCAATCCTTCAATGGGATTTCAACTTGTTTGCCTGTTTCAATCTCAAAACATCCTCTTCTGTTTTTACAAGCAATCAACAGCAAATAAATCCTATTAACTTAAAGGGATATGCCAGCCTCTCAAATGTTGGTGTTTGTGCAATTATTTTTATTCATTTATTTTTCTAATAAGGACACCAATGTAGTGGGAACCTTTTTTCTTCTCACATTTTGAAAATATGTGACTATTGAAAAGAACTTAAAAAGATGTAAAAATTGGCATTTCAGAACAAATACCTTAAACTGCAAAGTATTCTCTGCACATCTTTTTTTCTCATGCATGCAGTATTCTTGGCTAAACAACACTGCTCATGTGAATGATTTTAGCCTTAAAGGAAAAATATACTTCTTTAGTTGAGATTTTATATACTCTTACCCTCACTGAAATAAAACAGTGGTAGTCTCATTCCACCTACAAACATGTAATTTTGTTTTAGCATGACACAGGTAAGTTCAGTCAAGAAATGTTTGCTCTCACCAGCATGATCAGGACATTCACACAAGCATGGGGTGGGAAAAGCCTCATTTAAAATCCCAGATGTCCAATTTCTTATATTAAATTCTATTCAGATACTTGTCTGACATTTTGGAATGTCACCCTGTTATCAATAATAACATTCTCTATTAAGTTACTGTCTCTTAAGCTGTTATCTACAATAATGTCCTCTATTAAGTTACTGACTGAAAGCAAACACTGAACAGGTAAGAGAGATCAATTATACACAGATTCTAGGAAATTATACCACTTTTTAAATATTATAAGAGAATATATGCATTCTTTCCATGCACTTTTTAAAATTAGGCTTCAAAGGCAGTATATGCTATTCAGTTTGACAGTAAGACCAAATTCAAGGTGCATCACAACAGAATCAACATTAAGACCACAGCAGCAAAGAGCTAATATATAATTACCTTTCTTACGGTCGATAACAAAGTTCCCTTTCTGATTCCCAGACAGAATATCATATGTCACACCATCTCCATCAGGATCAACAGCATTAACTGTGGCAATCAGCGTGTTTGGGCCTGCATCTTCAGAAACAAAGCTCCTGTAGCTGTTAAAACACCCAGACAACAGCAGATCCATGAATTTAACCAGGATATAACCTACAGAGAACTCAGCTTTACAACACTTACCGACTACCTGTTCAAAGGGCACTGCAGGAATTTGTAATTTTCTAATACAATTACTCTGACATGATGCTCTTTTTTAAGCAGTGAAATTATAGCATTGATGATCTATCCAACCATCCACATCTTTCTGTTGTTACCCCCACATTTCCACTCCAAACTTCCAGCAGTACCACAGCCTTGAAGATGAGCTGTGCAACAAGACTTATGCTAAATGCAGAATTCACTTGGGGTTTTTTAATTAAAAAAAAAAAAAGCTTCCTGATTCACAGCCTCCAACCAAAGACTTGCTAAGATAAAGCAGTTCTCGTTACAGCACTTTCTGACAAAAGCCCTCAAAAGACTCCAGTGCAGTCCTTGCCCCAGCAGGACTGAGATAGAGTGAGATGTAGAGGATATGTGCATAATGTCAGTTTTACAGAAATCTCTGCTCAGGTCCAGACACATCACTGACATTGTAAGCTCTTAAGAGGCATTATCAGCCTAAGCTTAATGCTCTCTGGAGTAGAAAAGCTCCCTGCTTTAGCAAAGTCCCAAATATTTATTATTTTATCTGAGTGGATTGAGCATGTGTCAGACTAAGCATCCACCAGGGCTGTCCACAGCAGATATCCCAAAACTCAGCTGGAAGAATGAACTGCAGCTGGCTGTATCCAGCATCACACAGATGCACCACTGGGTCACAGTGCTTATGGACACACTGCTCTCATATGCTGAAAACAGGAAAAAAATTAAAGAGAAAGAAAATGGATGCACAGAAAACTTTTCCTTCACTTTTGTTGTCGAGGTATGTGTGTTTTCTATGAAACCTCTAGTAAAACAGCTTCTTTTCTTCCCTCAATTTCATATGCAATGAAGTAAGAGAAGTAAATCATTCTGGTTTAGCTCAGTCACCACCCTCAAGACACTGTCTTAACTCTGCATCTCAAAAGCAAATGAACCGTAATTCTGATAATTTTTTTACATGAAATACAGTGAGAGAGGAGCTCAGAAGAGATCTCTTAAGAAAGAGAAAGCAAAAACTGACAACATGAAACAGAGTGGTAGCCTTAAGCATTTCATAACTGAGATAAAGAATAACCGATGAAAGAGAGCACATGGCAAGGAATCATGAGTTTATACTGGGCTGTAAATATGTTTGAACAAAGGGCTGGAAGGACAACATCATCACCTAGATTTGTATTGGACTGCCACAGAGCACAACATTAACTGCAAACAGTCTCTCAACGGGCCTCAACTTACATGTGTTCACAATTCATGGAAAATTTCAACTAAGTTTTGTCTGAAATGTACCTCTGGGTTCGAGATTTTTTTTTAATAACAGGAAAGAGAAAGCAAAATCAAAGCCTAGTTAAATAAAAGCTTGAGATAATTTGTATTCGAGGAGATGAATTCAGTTCTAATGCCTATCTACATGTACATACGACAGTAGTCTCCCTGCTATTGCACAGAGAATAGAAAAGCTTCTTGGGAAGGTTTGGAAATTTAAAATAATATTAATTTTAATCATATTCTTCAGTAAACTTTAAGTACAAGAGCTAGCAGGGTTTTTTGTTTGTTTTTTTTTTTTTAAATATGTTTTGTTTCCAATTTGTTACAGATGTTTACAGCATCTTAAATAATATCACTCACTTCTGATTAAAATATTAGGAACAGATGTAGATAAACATTCAGTATCTCTGAAAAGTAAAAGAAATAAATAAATGAAAAATAGGCATCAGTGGAAGAGTGAGAAACATAAACCTGGTTTAGTATTTGAGAATAGAGAGATTCAATAATAAATTGCAAAATATCAAATTTTCCAAGCCATATCTCCTCAGCAATGTTTAGAAAAGAAAGGAAGGCACAAGATTTTGAAGCCAGAGGTTATCTGCACATAAAACAAGGACTGTCAGAAAGCTTTGATGTTTTGTTCAGCTAAACCCCAAGCTTAGCATCATTGAAATCTTTGCCTCAGTTTTGTTCTGAGCAACTTCTGCTGTCAAGAGTAGAAGGCTGGTGCAGAAGCTGACTGGAAATTCCATTACTAAGTCTCTAACATCAGTGCAAGTTTACAGTACAGGATTGCTTTGGATGCTTCTGAGTCCCAGCTATGGAAGAAAAGTGCTCACATATATTTAGAAGAAAAATATATATATATACATAGAGTTTGTAGGGCATGGGAGTTAGTGAAATTAAGTGAACTCCACTTAATGGCATTTATCTTGTGGGTTTTGTAATTCAGTTGCCATTTAGGATTGTGTCATCTAAGCATTTTTCTTTGACAGCTATAAACCAAGGATGCAGACTGCTGACACTAGTTTAAACTGCTTAATTAAAAGGCAAAATTCCCCCAAGTGTCTGGATGAGGACTGATGGCAACAGCCCTGTTGCCTGGTTTCTTCTGCCTCATTTCCTTTGGTGGTGAAGGAATGCTCCTGAACTGTATAATCTGAAATTACTGCACCATATCTTTCAGTACATACCGGAAAAAATCAAAGTGCAAGATCCATCAAAAGAGACTGTCTATAAACTACCTTGTTTTGTTTTTACTGGAGTCTCAGAGTCAAAATATCAGCCCACATTTGTCAGTCCAGCTCTCAGCTCTGATTGAACCAGAGCCAGTTACACCCTGTGAGCAGCCTTTCATCCAAAATACAAAAAGGAACAGTAAAAGATAACAGAGTCTGAAGAAGATGTATTTACACTGTCTGAGAAAACTCAGGTGCCTCGTCATTCACATTGGAGACATGGATCCTAACAGTTGCTGTCCCAGTCCTGGGCTCCTCCCCTTGATCTACAGCCATGATGATGAACTCATAGAGGTGGTTAGGGCGCTCATAGTCCAGCCGTGTCGCTGGAAAAATAGTGCCACGAGAAGTGATGCTGAAGTCTTGGCTCAGAGTGTAATACAGCAACTGGGCATTCTCCTCTGAGTCACAGTCAGTGGCTGTCACTGTTAGAAGAGAAGAGAAAGACATTGTGAAGATCAAAGTTAGTGAATGGGGATGATAAGTATATTTACTACTACTGTAGCAGGACTTGTCTTGGCACATGGTGCTTGAAATCAGTCAGAAAACTCTGCTGTTCCTTGTGCTTTTTAGTGAACTAACCCTTACTCAAAAATAAGCCCCTTTAAAAAACAAAAGTGGAGTCCCTGTGAGAATTTAGATGCTAGATCTTGACTTTGTTAAGAGTCCTGTACCATCAGGAATTTATTCCCACACAGAGAAGTATATTCTTGTGTCCACCTGACCTACACTGCTGACTTAAAATCACTCAGTTCACACACTGTGCAATTAAAGAGGGAATATTTACATGTATTATTCAACAGATACCCATTAGGTGTTTGTCAGATCCTATTCATAACCTACAAAAATCTATGCTAAAAGCACAGTTACCAGACAACTGACAAACTACCATTAGTACAGGATAAATCACTAAGTATAACGGTGGGAGGTTATAAAATCTATTTACTAAGGAAAAGCAATTTCCCTGCAGCTGAATTTCCTTTTCCCCCACAAGGTTTAGAGAAAGTTTATATAAGGGTTAAAGACTAATACAAGGCCCTTGTACAACTGCTTAATTGACACAAATTTGTTTTATTGCTACACTTTACAGAGCACAACCACCTGAAGCTCAAGTTCTTGGTCTCACTGGGAAGAAGTCTTGTCAAGCATCCAAACAAAACTTCACACAGAACAGTTAAACTGTACAAGATGCTTTTAATGCAAGAGAGCAGAACTCCTCCAGCAAGCCCACACAGAACTCTCAGAACAGGCAGAGAAGGTGAGCTGAGGTGTCCATAACTTCTGAGCCAGGATCACACTCTTCCTTCAAGAAATGTAGTAAGACGGCTACTATGAGCCTGCTGTTGTAATACCAACCACAAAAAAATTCTGTTGCTTCAAAATTCCATAAAGAAAATCTGTTTCCTTTGCCTTCCTGTCCCCCAAAATTGTTTGGGCTGCGGCAGTAGTAAATAACTCTGACATGAATCTACAGGGTGTCATTTGCCTTCAGAGAGCTGCAACTACCCATGCTGGGACAAATAATTTTGCTTTCTGAACTGAATGCTAAGTAGTACAAGTGAGAAAAATACAGTGAAGGTAATAAATGGCTTCAGGAGCACTAACCTTGGAGAAGTGCAGTTGTCATAGGAACTGTCTCAGGAACACCGACTTTGCTGTAAATCGACTGATGAAATTCAGGGGCACAATCATTCACATCTGTGATTACAACCAAAACCTTAACAGAGGAGAGGGGAATGTTAAACAGCAAAGTGAATGAAGGGAATGACCTCACTGCTCTGGAAACATCACATGGAAGAATTTCACAAAAACCTCCTTAGAGTCTTCAGCAGCTATCGGATAAGACATTTTTCTTAGATTGCTCTTTTTCTGCTGAGTGCCATTGAAATATGACATCCCAAGATACTAGCAATTGCCAAGTCCCTGACCCTGCAGCAATGTTTTCCACTCACCCTTCATCTCCATTGATTATTCCTTATTACTAATTTAAAGGAAAATGCACCATCTGCTTGCCAAGCACCCTTCTTCCATTATCTTATCTTGCAACACTTCTGTGATTTGTAACACTAAAAACTCTACCGCCAAGCATATTACATTTGAGCAGTATAAATCTCCAAGACCAAGTTCTGAATTCAATTACAGCAGCACAAATCAGATATAAGTGGAACTGATCTCCAGGGAAGTGGCCATAGCCCCAAGCCTGACAGAGCTCAAGGAGTACCTGGACAATGCTCTGAGGCACAGGGTGGCATTGTTGGGGTGTTTGTACAGGGCCAGGAGTTGGACTCAATCCTTGTAGGTCCCTCCCAGCACAGAATATTCTAGTAAATGGTTGGTTCTGGAAAACCAAGTAGGAGAGACAATTTTGCCTCTAACATCTTAACAAATGCTTTCTTATCCCTGTGTCAAATGTGAGCCCACAGTTGCACAGTTTACACTCCCAACAGTAAGGAATGTGTTAGGGAGCCTTTCTGGTGCCTCATCCTGCTGCACCTCATGCAGTTAGCTGAAGCATTCTGCATTACAGAGCACCAGGCAGAGGTGTATTCCATGAGCCTTGCAGAGAAGATATGCATAAGCTAGAGCTGCTCTCTCAACTATTGAGGTTGTAGCAGTGTAAAGCAGGTACAAGTTAAACTACCTCTAGGCTGAACATATTTGTAAAATCATCTCATAATCCTCTTTTGAGCCATATTTTTCCATCCTTCATCTTGTAGCACACAAGGGTGAACAGAAATGATCAGGCTCTGGTGTGCTCCAAGCCAGTGTTTGTTACGCTGGCATACTGCTTCCTGTCTCTGTGTCCTCACACCCGACCCTAATAATTCTGTCTCCAGTTCCCTATCTTATTTCCTGCAGCAGGAACAAACTCATATAGTATGATTTTCCTAGCTCAGTGAATCTCTGAATCCAAACAACTGTAATAACTATATTAAGAAATATTTTTGCTGTCAAACAGCTTTCTAAAATACCACAAACCATCAGTTTTTAATATCAGTGAATTTTTATTACTTTCTTGTTTTATGAGTTCACTTTGTATTCTTGATGCAAAATAAATAATTCTTTGTCCTGCCTTTGTTTTAGAGTGGAATAATCTCAAGTGTACCCCATACTTGTTGAAAGCAGAGCAAGACAAAACCTCATGTCTGGCTTGGCCACACCCATTTCCATGTGTTACCAGAAAAGGCTTGGGATCTATGATGGGATGGCATACTGACCCCTCAGAAACTTTCAGAGCATCTGCAAGAGTGGAATCTAAGAGTACCTAAAGCACTTCTCAACATCTCCCCAAAGACAGAAAGACTTTGAAAATGGCCAGCAGAGTGGCCAGCATGGGGAAACGGCATCTCCTGGTGAATCTGTGCAGAGCTCAAAAGGATGAAGGGAGATGGAAATGCATCCAGAGGGGAACACCTACCTCAGCAGCAGTGCTGGACTGCTCCTCGTCCTCCTCTGCCCTGACCAAAAGGAGGTACTGGTGCGGGTCACCTTCATAATCCACGCTCCGAGTCAGACTGATCTCTCCTGTTGCACGATCAATGCTGAACAGACCCCCAGGATTAGTGAGCAAACTGTAGCTCAGGGATTTCTTTTGATATGACACAGCAGTGACTGTAAGAAAGCTGCATTAAAAAAAAATAAAAAGAGAAGACTCAAGGACATAATACGACAGTCTGAAAAATGTGACAAAAGAGATGCGTATCAGAAATGACGGTGCAACCCTGCAGGTCTGCTCAGAGGTATCCTCAATGAAGTCAGTGACAGCTGTATTTAAACTCCAAATTCAAGCATTTTGTTACACAGTGGTTCTATCACCTTGGGGTTAAACAGATAAAGACAGGATTCTTGGAAGCAGAACACAGCAAGGATTAAAAATGCAGGAACAGAGGATTTAAATTTTGCTGCAACTGAATTTGCCTACTTCAACTTCCTTCTATGGTAGAGATGGTTTTTAGGCAGGAAACTAAAAAGATAAAGCAAGATGAAAAAGATTTGTTCTAATAACAGCACAGTAAGTTTGCTGCAGTCATGCCATCCTAAAGTTCCAACAGATAACTGCAGAAGGATAAAAGCCAGGCCCTAACAGCAGTGTGTGTTACAGCTTACACTGGACATGTATTTTTAGCTCATCTGGCACTATCTTTTTTCCACCGAAGTCCAATGCGTTTAAAGCCTTCAAGCGAAAACGCCCACTGTAAGAAGTAAAAGAAGAAATTTAGAAGTAAATATTTTTAAAGGATTTAAACCAGGAAACTATTTCCTCAAGTTCTCTTACTTTAACATGCAAGTTTCTTGGGGAAAAGAATTCCATCTCCCAGGAGAACATACCAACATGATCCTGTGGCAATCATAGTCACAAAAACACAAACTCATTTTGTGCAGACTCCTTTTTCCCCCCACGCAGCTGTGTCTCACTTCCCTCTGGTGCACTACTGAACCAATGGTCAGCACTGCTGTAGGTCACTATCTCACTTTAGTTTTCTCCTGTACTTTCCTGTGCTGAGGTCTCACAGGCAGTTTCAGCTGCATTCCTGCCAACAGGAATTGTTTTGCTCTCCCTCCAGCTCCCTGCCCTGCCCTGGCTGCATGTTCAAGCCACCTCTCCTCTTCTGCCAGCACTGAGAATCTCAAGGCCATGCTGGGAGCACATTTTACAACCCAACTGAAAACTTTTTTTGCCTTTTCTGTCTTTGTATCTCCTCGGCTCTGCCTGCCCAGGCAGCTGTAGCTCATTTGTGTTACAGGCAGAGCAAAGGAAGGGAAAGATTTGGTAATGCTCCTCTGCTCAGCAGCAGCCTTAAATCAGGCTCTAATTAGGAAATCCTAAACCCAGAAATCCAGTGCATGACAGCAACTCTGTCCTGGTTTGGTGAACCAAAACCACTACACTTGAATACCTGGGTAATTGGTCCAATTTAAATATGAGAACTTTAGGATTCTAAATGGATTTTCATGGCTATTTCTGGCCAGCATATTACAGAAACAACTTTCACACTTTCATTGTGTATATTTAAACCTTTTTAGATGTAATAACCACACAAAATACTTCATTCCTTTTGGATATTACCAAGTCATTAGATCAACTGACTAATCTACTATCATCTAAGGTGTGCAAACCTATTTCTAGTAGTAATAAAAAGTGATGAATAATTTTGTTTTTAATTCTAAACATTACTGAACCCAAGACAGCGGGTACCTGATATGTATTATAGTATTTTGCAGTTATTCCATTTCTTTTATGCCTGTGCAATTTAATTTTATTGAAGTTTTAAAGAATAAACCTTGTTATCTACTAATTTTTTTTTTTAATCTTAACAGTCCTTAGTTATTTAGACACTGCAAAACTGAATGTTGCAGACTGAACATTAACACCACAGATAATAGTTGAACTGCCACAGAAGGAACACACCGACTAGCCAAAGGTATTCTCAATTCAACTGGAAGAGAAACCATTTGCTGTACGAACAAAAGAGTTTGGAAAAGAAGGGACTGTGTATTGAGGTGGACTTGTGTTACTAACATTTTCAGTGATATTTCACTCTACGTGGTTATACAAAGGATGGAGAAATAAAATGACAAGTTCTGTGGCATCTTCATTTTATCTCAGTTTGTCATTATGATGAAGACAGGAAAAAGAATCTTGATTTTTCCAATTTTCACTTGGAGGAGAAGGCACTTCTCCAACTTTGACATGTAAAATAATGTATTCCTTCACACAAGATATCTTTCTTCATGATGTAACAGTACTAATTTGTATTCTGTATTTTGTTTGAAAATTAAGAAACAGTCAACATCTAATCCTTCCCATATCACTTCAAAAAGTAAGAAAGCACAACTATTCAATATCACTTTTCCCCGTAAAACTGTGACTAAAACAATGCATCATCAAACTGTGTCTGGATCACTTCTATTAAGAGACCTAAATTGCTTCTCACAGTATCTATTCCTGATTCACAAACAACACCAAGGCTCTGTGGAGATCAAACAGAAGTCAAAACCAGGACCACAACCTCACTGCATTATTTTGAGCTGTTACTTACGGTTCTCCTTGTGAGGTGCTCTCAGGAACATACACAAAGTATGACATGTTGGTGAACTGTGGTGGCCGAAATCCAGCAATTACAGAGACAGAAGCTGGGGACCCTCTGCTTCCAAGTTTATCTGCTGCCAGTACAGTCAGCAAATACTCCTTGTCCCTCACCAATGGCAAACCTGTTGTTCTAATCCAGCCAGTGTCCTTCTCAACTTCAAATCTGTCTTCACCACCTAAAAGGAACATGTCCACAAACTGTCATCAAGTGAGAACATTTTTACTTGATTAAAATTAGGAGGAGAATACACTGTCAATTCCCAAGTTGACTTTGGCTTAGGATCAGCATTCCAATTAAGGTTCAAAAGTTTGTTTAGAACTTAAAAATCAGTCATTACATTCATTGTTCATGATACATTTCAAAATTCCATTTCACTCTCTAGACAATTATCACTCTTTGAATTATAAAATGCTTTGGATTGGAAGGAACCTTAAAGCTCATCTCATTCCACCCCCTGCCATGGACACGGACACCTCCTATGCTCTGTGTCCAACCTGGCCTTGGACACTGCCAGGGACCCAGGGACAGCCACAGCTTCTCTGGGCACCCTGTGCCAGGGCCTGCCCACCCTCACCATATCCCACCTAAACCTACCCTCTGTCAGTTTAAAGCCATTCCCCCTTGTCCTGTCACTCCAGGCTCTTCTGAATGGTCTCTCTCCATCTTTCCTTTATCCTCCAAAACTTAGCTGTTGCTTGACCCCAAGTATCCCTAATCAGAGAGGTACTATTGCTCCCCATCTGCTCAAACACTTCTGAACTCTTACTAGAATTTCTAAAAAGGAGACACACAAAATATTATCACCGAATTTCTACAAGCTTTGCACAACCCAGATCTTTAAAAGTTTGTTACAAACGAAGCAGAAGCATGACTCCCACATGGGATAGGAACATTAACCCTCCTCTCCACCCAACAAACTAGTCCTCCAAAGACCATCTTACAAATGCAGTCCCCATTGCCACCCCCTGCCAAAGCCTTGGGATTACTGACTGCTCCAGCCCCCTCATCCCCAGGGATATATATGGGCAAGAACTCAACTTTGCAAAGAAATCTGTCCATACATCAATAAAAGCTGATTTTTCTCACACACAGAGCTGAAGGTTTATGAACCTTTTGCAGGAAGAAGGGAAAAGAAAGCTGAGGATAAAAAAGGTCACAAAAGTGAGGCATAACTCATGGAATGGGAGGGTTAAAAATTACCTTCCAAGAGAACATATTCTACAGTTCCATGGATCCCTTCATCTGCATCCACAGCAAGCAGCTTGTACACTTCAGTCCCTCGTGCAGCCTCAGGGGAAACCACAGCCAGGAAGGGGAAGGGCTGCATGGCCCATTCAGGGACGTTGTCATTCACGTCTGTCACTGTAAGGGACACGTGCACCAAGTACCAATCCTTCCCTAAAGGTCCCAGGAGAAGGGAGAAATCATTAGAGAGCTACTTCATGGCAGTGAGAGCAAGAAATGCATCATGACCCGAGTGCACACTTCCTGCAATACTGCTGGCACATAATCCAGAAAAACCTGGAGTCTGAAGTTCTTCTGGAATGAACAGAATCCAGACACAATGTGGGGAAGAAAAAACCAGCACAAGCACTGCTGAACTGGGGTCACCCATATCACATTCTTCTGAGATTGCTTCTTAGGGAAAAAAAAATAAAATAAAAATCACACATTCTTAAATTTTCCCACTTTAAATAACTGTTTTCTAAAAAGCGTTCGGGTTTTGGGGTTTTTTTCTGAACAAGGAAAAGAAAGTATCAAATGTTTCGTTTATGAAAAGTTACTGCAACTCTGAATTTTGAAAATTAAACACTTGTTGCCAAAAAATTCTAATCTACCCCAACCAGTGATTTGCCCTTCTATAAAGTTCACTGAAATCCTAATAGAGTTTTCACTTCTAGTTAAGTTTAATAATATTTAAACACATACAATTGAAATCCTGAAGAACAAACCACCACGAAATAGAACTATCACGTTTTCCAAAGATCAACGGCATAAGATCCTTAAAATTTGAGGAAAAAAATGTTTATTATACTTTTTCCATCATTAAATTAATCCATGAAACAGCAGAGCTCCTAACGAGTAGTAAGTACCAGCCAGGTATTGCTGAAAAGGTGGCTGAAAGGACAATTGAGACAATGATGAAGCAAAGGGGGTTTATTTAACTGATAATTATCAGTAATATTAGGGAGCCCAGTAAATGAAATTGAATTAAATGCAGGTCACATTTAATGCCTCCAGCTCCAGAAAAGTAAGCCCTGTGTGGCTCCAAAGGCAGCACAACTACCCTGGCACTGCACTGTGCTCCAGCCTGGAATGTGGCCCAGGTAAAGACAGCCATCTACACCTACAACACAGCTTATCCACAAGCTTAATAATGGATGTGATGTCAGAATTCTTAAAGGTGATGGTGTCAATACTTGATTTCAGTGTTGATTTATTATTCATACATTCATGAAAACACATAGATAAGCATTTATTTTCAAAAGAGCTCTATAGGAATTGAATTAACGTGCAAAAAGGACCATCTAAAACTACCAGTTTTAATTTAAATCTAATTAAAAATACAAAGACCCTAGTGTTTATGTATATCATGAAGTAGAAAGTGCTGCCAAAATATCCAATCTTGTAGACAGTGCTATGTTGTTAAGAAAGCCTATTCTCCCAGGAAATTCACTTAGCCTAAACTGCTGTACTCACTCTCCCTCTCTACTGCAGTGTGGCATCCCTCTACAAAACCCATCCAAATCCCAACTACAAAACCCATCCAAATCCCAACTAAAATCTGTTCCTTTGGGTGAGCTGTGCATTTACAGAGGTTATCCCTTCTCTCTCACAGAGGCACCACCTCTTGCAGCTTCAGCTTTCCATACTCAGAAGCTCCTGTCTGCTGGCACGTGACAAGCTTAGCTCAGCGTATCAGAATCTGCAACCTGGGAACAACCAGTTCAGGGGCTGTTGTAAAGAAAACTCCCTGGTGTTGTGACTGGCAAAGTCAAATACAAGTTTCTTAGTTTAGATTCCTGAGACTTAATCCATCACGACCTTTGAGTACATTCTATTTTTACCCAGAAAATTCTCTTAACAAAAAATCAGCAGTCACCCAGGATAATCACTGAGGCTCTCTTGAGTTCACCTTATAAAATATAAAAATAAAAATAATTTAAAAAAAACTCATTTGTAATTTTAATGTAACTCACCTGTATTTTAAATTTGTGTGTACGTGGCCTTTTTTTTTGTTTCTCTAAAGAGCAACAAAAAGTGTATGACGGTAAGACAGTAATTTGTTAAATCCAAATAAATTTCTTTGCAATTATACCCTGCACCCAGAATCTAACATTCCAGGGAATATAATATCAGTTTACAGTAGCACATATGAAAAAAAACCAGTACCTACAGCAAAACCCAATATCTAATTTATCAAAAAGTAAATTACAGGAGTGATCAGTTTCCTGAAAAAGAGCCTGTGTTGAGTTTGCCCATTAAACATGGATGGCAAAATTCCCAGTTACCATGTACATCCAAGTCTTACAAAGCCTCCCTGAGACCCCCTGTGTGTTATGTATTACTGCACCTCTGCAGACAGAAGTGTTGAGAGGCCCAGTGTAAGGATGCTCCATTCAGATATTCTTTTTAAAACAGTGCATGTGAAGCCAGAGTTTCCAAAGACAAACTCAGACTGCCTCACCACAAAACACAGCTGACACTGAGGTGAGAGCACAGCTGCCCACCCTGCTCTTGCACTTCCCTTGGAGTCACCCAGGTATAATTCCCTTCAGCATTCAGACAGACTCGGAAAGCAGCTGCATTGCTTACTCCTCTGTGTAGCACAAAAACAAACAAACACCAAAAAACCCACAACCCCACAAGAAGATGAAAAATCCTTAAAAACCCCCAAATATGTCAAAAGCAGCAGCACGCATATTACTTCTCACTACTGTACTAAATAGTACCAGATGTGTTTTATTAGAGGTGTTCTCATGTCAGAATGTGTATCCCAAAGTCCCAGGTCAGCCAGTCCAAGACACCTGAAGGAAATGCAGAGGAGGGAACGTGCTGGACATTGATCCAAGGTTAAAATACACCAGAGCAGCACACACCAGGGTGAGTTCTGAATGAGAAGTGCCAAACGCAACCCAGGACTGCTCGAACGCTCCCAAGATTTTAACGAAAAGGTGTCCAAACAGAGCAGTAGCAAAAGGAAGAATGTCAAAGCTGCGTGTCACTTCTCAAAAGAATAGCACTGGTGGAAGCTGTCCCAAGTTTGTAAATACCCACGTTAGCCTAGTTTGCCTGGGCATACTGTGGGCTTAAAGTAGCAGTGCTAATTTAGAAGCTGGGTTAAGAACCTTTGAAAATCTGCCCCTATAATAGCAAGACCAATTGAGGATTTGAATGCTACCTTGGTAACCCTGCTAGGAGTAGAAAGGTTACTGATGTTTGTCTCTTTAGAGTCTGGAAACCACTCTCCTAATCAACCCCTGAACTCACTCTGGTTCAAGTCCTGCTAGAGTTCCTAATATGCATCTATTATGTACTCCTCTGCCAAAAAGTAAGCCCCAATATAAGAATATTTCATTTTTATTGAAGAAGTAGTAACAAATCTGGTTACAAATCCCACTTTCATCACTTATCCTATGCAAATTCACTGAAAATTAATATGCTGATATTTAGAACATACTCAGAACTGGGAAAGAGTTGTAAGAAAACTGTACAAAAGTGCCTAAGGACCAAGCTTAATCCTCACATGCTCTAGCAAATTTTATTGCTCAAAAACCTAAAGGACTTGGGCACGCTCCTCCAGGTACTTGTATTTTAGCATCTGAGAGACCTTGGTGTCGTTCTGACACCTTGGCAAGGCCAAAGCTTTCAGCAATATGTTGGTTACTTCTGAAACATGGGAATAGTCTCAAGAATTTTGTCAGGACAGTCAGCAGAAACTGCAGTGCAGGTAATGGAAGAGACAGGATTTAAATGCCTCTCTTGACCAGCATCCATTTCCACTGCATATGACTCTACAGATCCTACTGGTGTATTATCTTCCTCCATCAACCCCAGACAATCTGATTCATAAGAAAAAAATGCTGAATAAATCATCGTGATCTCCCAGATAAAGGCAGTCTGGAGGAAAATGACTGCAAGTAACTTTTCCCTTGACTGCATACCATATATCAAAGGAAAAACTACAGGAGAAAACACCAAACAGGACTGGACTTCTCTGCAGGGACCTACAAATGTGACCTGACAACTTGTGGAAACAACATCAGGGTGTCCAGCGAAGCATGACTGGACAAGGACTTGCCAGAGGACAGCGAATGTGATGAAGAGACTGACAGCAACAATAATGTCTGTGTAATATGTGGATGTCTAGCAGGACAATGCATTAAGGATTTCAAAGTGCACCTGCCTGAACGTGATTTTTTTAAGCATAACTCCACGTTCTAATTAGCACAGCAAGTATTTCCAAGTTTTTGCTTTACTGTAATTACCATGGCACACACAAAAGGCAGTCTTGTGTTTTGTAACTGACACAGCTGCTCGCCTGCAGAACAGACCTTAAACCAGATTTTCAACTCATTTTGAATAAGGTACATAAAATTAAATTAAGTTTCTCCCTTACTTATGAAATTTTTTGTGCTTTAAGACACATATTTCAGAAATATATGCCTCTCTATAGCTCAAGGTGTCTCAATGCCTCTGTCCATCAAAACATCCCCCATATGTACCTTACAGCTACATTAATTATATACGTAATAGTAACAGTACGAGATCATGAACCTGCATTCATATATTACAATTAATAGTAGTTTATTAGTAGTATTTGTGCAGTAATATTGCTACATTATAGCAAGAAATAATATGGAAGAAAATATAAGGAAAGAAAATAATATGTTACAATTCCACTCAAATCTTAGCAGAAACAGCTTAAAAATGATAATCCTCTGTGGATTTGGGTTAAGTCCTACAAACACACAGAGAAGTTCTACTGAAATTATCTGTTCCCAATACCAGGCCCTGACAACCAGTGCAGATACCTGCCACTACATCCAGCAGTGCAAGTCCACCACTACTGAGATCCTAAGTCAGGAATATGAACCAGGCTTCATTTTCCCAAGAAGAATTTTCAAACTCTTGTGTAACCCAACACCAATTGCAACTGTCTCAATATTAAATGCTAGATGTTTGACTTTCAAGCCAGGCACACCACAGATATCTTACACAATGTCATCCATTCAAAAGAAATCCTATTCAAAGAATGGTTCTACTAATTAGATTGTTGGCACACACATGGATTTTGCATTTGACAGATTTTTTTCCCTAGCTTCAGACAAAGGAAAAATTTAAATTGCTTTCTCACAGACACTGAGCAGGAGGAGGTAGAACACAAAATGGCCCTTGCTGATCATGAACATGACAGTAACAAAACACTGGAACATCTTATGTCAAAAATGAGTACTTTTAAAAGTCATAGAGAAAACAATATTTCATATTCCAAAGGGTAAAATCATCTTTTTATTTAATCAGAAAGTATCTTTCCTCTTTCTTCAGTATGGAAACTAACGAAAGCAGGTTCTGTAAGCAGATTGCTTTTCACACGTATTTGCAAACACCATTTATCTGCCCTTCGCCGCATCAAATCTAAGCCTTCTCTACAGCTCTCTTTTCAATTTATACAGAAAACTAAAACTAAAATTATAAACACTAGTCCAGAGGTTTTTCCTACTTTAGCTGCTTAATTCCCTATTAGAGTCAACTCGTGTATCATCAAAAATCCTTCTTAGGGCAGCTCATCCTGAAGTCTGCTTTTTTTCTCTCTGATATTCCCTCCAGTTGGAATGACTTCCTTTTAGCTTAATATTACTGGCAAAAGCTGCAGCACTGAAATTCATTCCCTATCACCAAAATCGATCTTCATAATCCACTGCTGAAACCTCATCATAGGTATCTATCTGTAATTGCTTATTTTTCATGCCTATCCGTGGTTGAAAACTGATAAACAGAAGGATTTATTATAGCGCCTTGCTCTGAAATCCAGCCACGTTAGGTAAGGTAATACACTAGCTGGCCATGTTTCTGCTCACAGGAAATACATATGTCATCACTCATAATTCTCATCCCGTGGGGAAAAAAACCACAAACAAACAAAAAAAAAATTAAGCAACTTGCAGGGAAGATTAATCATAGTAAAAATGGAAATAAATGGTAATGAGTCAGTTAAAAAATAGCAGAAGTCTCTAAAACATTTAAACAGCAAAAACAACAACTATAAATAATGAAAACAGGAAAAAGCCTTAATACTCATATACTAGGAAGACTAGGTTACACTTCTCACATCAAATTTAAGCTATATAGAGAAACTTAAGAAGGGAAAGCCCTCTCAAAATCATGAACTCCTTGGGACAGTTCAAGTTAAAGGCTTGTCAAAAT
This sequence comes from Hirundo rustica, assembly GCF_015227805.2. Lineage (NCBI taxonomy): Eukaryota > Metazoa > Chordata > Aves > Passeriformes > Hirundinidae > Hirundo > Hirundo rustica. Next base: position 15,921,808 of record NC_053460.1, read on the forward strand.
TGAAGAATATGCTGAAAATTACAAAAAGCCATCAGGTATCCTCATGGGATAATGGTTCTCTTCTGCTTTAGGTTCTTTACAGCTTTACTGAATTCAGGTTTACCTGAAAAATCTCTTCTGTGATGTTCACCATTAATTTTCTGGGAAGGGATTTCAACATAAAGTAACACGAACCAGTTCCTCCAACCTGCTATTGCAGCTGGTTATAAAAGTTAATTGGATTGCAAAGAGCTATTGCAAACTGATAAATCCTGTCATTTCATATAGCAACTAGAAAAAAACATTCCCCCCACCTACCAATAAAGTTACACCAAAGGTGGCAGAAGAAGGCAAAGGATTTAATACTCAATCATTCAGTTAATAGCAACTTTTGAAGGCTCTTCTGGTTAAACCAAGCTTTGAAAATCCCACATGCTGAAACAGTCTGACTGCAGCTTCAAATACTGCAGGTCAGAGCTGCCTCTAAACCCATCTCTTTTCACCATGACAAATTTTAAAAGATGCTGTCAATCTGTGAAATCCAACGTATTCTTAGACTTCTGATTGCATTAGGATTACATGACTGTCTTTTCTCTCAAAAATCCAATGGATAATTCTGTAAGATGAGACTTGAAAATAAAATCCTTCTATTCATTAAAAATGTAAGCTTCTCTGCATCAGTATAATTGATAAAACTGACAATGCCAGACATTCTGATTTAAAAAATCTGACAATAGAGAATATGTGGTTGACTGAACACGTCTCTGCAATTGTGGACAAACATTATATATCCCTTGGATGTACTGAGGGAAGAGATATTATATTATCATGATTAAACAATAATGGGTGAGATGCTAGGTTGCCCCAGGCATTTTCAGGTCATTACAATTTATTTTTAAAAGGAGATTACGAGAGTGTTAAAAGTCTTGCAAGCCTTGAGGTTACTATTGCTGTTACATACTGCCCTACATCTATCAGCAAATTAAGTATTCAAGCTGGTATTTTTCTTTATGGCTTGTGTGGGGTTTTTTTAGGTTGCTCCCACTTCTTACCTTAAATAGACTTTTTTTTTTTTGAAAACTCAGGGGGTTTTTGTATGGGTTACTCCAAGTTAAACGTTTGGAGTTGGTTGAGAGGATACTGAAATTTCAAAGACTCTCTGCAAATATCATACTGTGCTATTTTAAAACCCCACTCTATAATGTCTTCATGTAAAATACCTACTGACATAGGGTTTGGGAAAATACATTTTCAGAAAAAAATCTTAATGCCCTAAGCCCTCTAGCTGCAATCAGGAGAAATCTCTTTTCCCATTTTCATACCATAACATGAGATAAAAGCTACTGGTTATTGTCCCCAGTCCTACTGTATACCCTTCCAAAAAATAGGACAATTATGCATAAACATTTCTCTACTGTCATTTCTGAAAATTCCTGAGGTATATGACGGGCTACTTTTAAGTACAGTAGTTTGCTCATTCATAAAACATAAACCTTCTAAAGAGATAACTTTGATGGGCTCAAGCTGGGGACAGCCCACGTTCTCTCCTAATATGCCTCATCTTTTCTGCAGACAGAATAATGACAGCCTGGCATGTCTCTGCTCCTTACCATCATACAGCTTTTAAAACAGAAGTTAAAGCAAACCAGAAAACAAAAGTAAAGAAGGCATCAGAGGAGCTCAATGATCATGGCAGGAAGGATGTTAGCAAAAATAACCAATTAAAAGGCATTAAGGTGATAACCACGTTATCAGGGACTTCACAACGTGGCATCAATCTTCTGAGGGTGGCAGTCAGGGAAACAAAGCATGGCCAGATGTGAAATAATGACTGCAAATTAATAATCACGACAGACATCCTTAAATAACAAAACATGTGTTGTAATGAATTACTACTGATTGCCAAAAAGCATTATCTTAAGTAGAGAACTCGGCTAAATCAGGAGCAGCTACAGTGCCACTGTAAGATGGAAAGTTCTCTTGAAATTTTCCATAGAATTTCTTGGGGAAAATCCAGCTTGTTTCTCTGTAGTCTTTCATGGGCAAGGAGGAAAGGGACAAAAAAAAAAAAAAGCCACCACAATTAGTAGCCTCACCAACAGAGCCTGCTGAGCTGAACCTTCCATGGATCCTTATGGAGTCATAGAATGATTTGGGATGGAAAGGACCTCGAAGCTCATCTCATTCCCACCTCCTACCATAGGCAGGGACACCACCCACTAGACCAGGCTGCTCCAGGCCCCATCCAACCAGGCCTGAATGTGCTATAATTTATTAGTTCTATCAAATTGTCAAATTTGTGCTGAAATTTAGTTAGATTTTGAAAAAAAAAAGAAGTTTATTTCTTTTGCAGTAATTGAATGTTTGAGATGATAAACAGCCAGAAGATCTAAACAGCTTTGGTGTTCAAGTCATAGCAGTCTCAGAAAGATATTTTTAATCTGACTGCTTGGAATAGAAAGCAGAAAATTTCAAAATATTCAGACTGATCAAACATCAAGATGGTGCTCCACAACTTCCTCAGACATTCCTTTCTACCACAAAACAGTAACACTCCAAGCCCGTAAACACCCATAGCTGTCCTGAATGCACACAGAACACACTTTTTTTTCTTTCTATTTTTTTTACTAAATTGCATGAAACCCACTGCAGTTTAATGAAACCCATCTGCTGGAAAATAGATGGTGATTTCAACTTAAGCTCAGCTTGAAATGTAACTGTTGACAGCCATAATTCATGAAAGAGGTAATAAGAAATGTAAAAGGCAAAACATCACCCAGAAGCTACTTAATTCTTAGGGATGATCCCCCCAGAATCAATACAGCTAGTAAAGACTAAGGCCTCAGATAAAATTAAAACACATGATCCTTGACTTCCATGCATGAAATCCTTCAAGGTGAAAATATTACTAAAATTGGTATCTCCATTCTCTAAGTTGATTTAAACAGGATAAATATATTTAACATATAAGTGATGCTGTTAACTGTTGGAAGGCGCATCAAACATCACCCTCAGTGAATCCCCTGACAAGGAAAAACGAACGACAGGAGATTACAAAGCTAATGCCCACGGATCAAGTAAGGTCAGGGGAGCTCGAGACAGCAGGATTAGAGAGGCAGGATCTTTAATGCACTTCCCCCAAGCACTAATGGAATAATAATGGCTCCTTCTCAAATTAAATGCTAGCCCAGGTTGAAATATTAATGTGTATGACAGTCTAAGAAATTCTACCTTCTGCTCACTGGGTAAAAACTTAAAATGGCATTATGCTTTTGCATAATAAATTGTGTCCCAATGAATTGAATGGCATAAAATCCTGAAGTGCCACCAAAAAACGTGAGCATAACCATCAGTCCTTCCAGGCAAGGTTAACTGAAGAATATAACCCAGGGCTGAGTGATCAGTGGGGTCACTAAAGGAAACTTCTCCTCAAGGACCATGTGCCAAAAAACATGTTAAGCCCTGAAATTCTGGCATTCTCTTTAGCATTTCATGGCACAAACTAATGCATAAGATTTTCCTGGTATTTCCTTTTGGTCTGGAGTTGTAAAGTTTGCATTTTGGCTTCTTTTCTTTTGGATAAAATGATGAATAATTATGAAAAATGTAAAGATTGCCAGGCCATACTTCAATTTCAAGTGTTTTCAGCTCTCAAGATTGATCTTTCTGTCCAGTGCCAAGGCAGAACCTCACAGCACCTTCCAGTATCTGAAGGAGCCAGCAGGGAAGCCAGAGGTACACCCTTTGTCAGGAATTGCAATAACTAATCAAGGAATAATGGGCACAAATTTAAGGAGGAGAAATTTAGGTTAGGGTGTTAGAAAGAAATCTTTTACTGTGAGGGTGGTGAGAGACTGGAAGAGACGTCACAGGGAGGTTGAGGATGATCCCAGCCTGGCAGTGTTCCAGTCCAGGTTGGGTAAGAGCTCACCTGAAGCTGAAATACCAACCAAGGCACTGTGTCCTCTCTTGTCCAGGCCCTGAAACTCCTCCACAGGCACAGGAGAACCCATTCCATTAAAAAAACACTGAGCACTGCAGGTCCAGATTCTTCTGTTCCTACTTTCTAGTGACTAATTACTGCCTCCAGAAAACAAAAAGTATTTTAGAACTAAATCTACAAAGTATCAAAAAACAGAGAGATACACAATGAATAAACAGTGACATACTATTTCCTCTACAGATTGCAGTTAATTTTACTGTAGCAGTAAAATAGACCAAACTGTTATTTCAAAGGATAAAAAAAAAGATTGGTTTTGGCATCTGCATTAAAATGAAATCATGACATCAATAACCAAAATATATCCAGTCACAAAGCAACCAGAGCATGCAATGCACTGGCAATGAAAATAATTATAGTAATGATTTGTGCAAATCACTACCAAAAATCTTAGAGCTCAACTGCAGCTTTGCCAAAAAACCTCTACCCTGAATGCTGAAAAGTTCTTCATACTGCAAAAGCCCCTCAAATCTACCCCAACACAGGAAAATATACCAGCACAAAGCCTATGGTCCACCAAGAAACACTCTATGCAGTGATGAGTGAGTGTGTTACAATGGTAGGTACTTGCCAGGCCAAGTGGAGTGAGCTCACTTAACTCACACCTCCAACAAAACACAAATCAGAGAGAGAAAACCCTTCCTTGTCATGAACATGTAGAAGATACCTGGATATTGAGATGCTAAAGGTCTGCTTGCATCTGGAACATCAGCCCTGTACACACTGCTGTGCTGATTATCCAGGACAGAATTGAGAAGAAAATATTCAAAATTCTATTTTAGCTGAAGGGGAAAAAACCCAACAAACACACAGTCTGTTACATGCCACTTGAAGAAAAGTTAATTCAGGCAAAGGGCATCTCCTACACGGTCTCATTAATGAACTAAAGAGTGGGGGCTGTCATAAATTAGGAAGAAACTGCTCAGTGTTGCTTTATTACCATATACCCATCCTCTCGCTATTATTTTGAGAATGCCCCATCAGTTAAAAAACAAAACAAAACGGCCCAGAGAGTTATTGTGCCCAGAGATGCATTAGGATCACTTGTGGCACAACGTTTTTAAGCACTTTTTACTGCTGTAGGTAATGAAGTGCGCCTTAAAAATGAACCACAATAAACTACAGTGAAATTAAAAAGAAGGTAGACTTTATAGGCTGAAGTATTTAAACACCTTGTCTTATCCCTGACATCACTGCCTGGTTTGAAGAGGAGAATAATGACAGAATTAATTATTGGTTCATTTTCAGTTCTCGGTTACCAGGCAGGAAGAACAGTGGAAAATGGGGAAAAAAAATAAAAATTTTTTTGAAGAAATTAATACATCTTTATACCACTTGAAAATGAACATGTATCTGTTATAATAAGCTCTAATAATAGAAACCCACAGCTACTGAAATACTTATGGTTCTATGGTTATGTGTAATACAAAATAAGTGGACCACAAATGTTAAAAGTAAATAAACTGGAGAAAGTATCTGAACTTGCACTTTTATTCACAACAAAATTCAGTGTAGCCATCTCCACACTTTATTCACCATGAAAGTTCACTTCTGTCAATATTGTGTTTTCTCCTAGAGCTTTTGCAATATTCTGCGCCTATTTCAGACTAAGTAAAACACATAGTTATGCTAGGCATCTTGCTCCTACCCCTTCTTTTTGGTTTTCTTTTCTCGGATTACTGTAGTTTGGATTGTAAGGAGAGAGGCAGAACTTTCTAAATCTCTTTCAAAGTATTAGGTTAAATGTATTTTAACTCCTATAAAAGGAGTATGAAAGCATTCTGTAGCTTCAAAGAGTTTAGAAAGTATCAAGTCATTATTAACCTTTACTGATGAAAACAATAGTATTAATAAGATGTATTTTGAATTTAGTCTCCTTTAAATTAAGACATTTTAAATCACCACTATCTAAAGTATGGCATTTGAACTGTCCACAATTAATTGCTGTCTACCTAATCCCAGAGTCAGAACTTAGTCCTATGTATTTCTTACAGATTTATTCTCTTACTACTACATACTGCCAGCAGTAATACATTGGGCTAGTGGGAAATGCTCCAAACTACTTAGTGAAACTATATGATGGTAAAAAAAAAAAATCCCTGAAATTAAGTTAAAACTTGCTTCACGTTTTTTAACACTTCATTAGCAAGCATTGCCTTGGAAGTAAGTCTCAGGCACGGCAGAGTGACAAACTTTGTTCCAGGCAATCTCAGACTTCTATATTCAGACTAGGTAAGAGAAAAAATTATCACAAAGGTAAGACCAGCAGTAACCGGGGGCAAGGCTAGCTACCACTTCTCTACCAACATCCTCTTGATCCTGACAGAAGGAGCTGTGACACCAGCAGAGGGCTGGAACTGGAGCCACATGCCAGAGTGGGTGAACATGCCAGCAGCACACCCGGAATGAGCCGATGGATTCTGTCATTCCTCGGAGCAACGGCATTCCCCTTGGCAGGTAGCCTCGCTCGAGACTGAGTAGCGAGCGTAGGACGCACAAAGCACTGTGTTTCCGAAATCCGTCTATCAAGCCCTTGGTCTGCAGCCAAAGCTCAGGCTGGAACACAGCGCAAAGCCGGTGCAAGCGGCTGCCACCAACACGCGACAGCGACAGGCACGACAAAACCCCGGAGAGAACGAGAGCAGGATCTGGGAGCTGCTGCTCCTCGGGACCCAGCGAAAGGAGCTGCTGATGCTTCACACGGGTCACCGAAACTGTCAGCGCTAATTAGAGCCCTGCAGACATCCTCAGGGATTGCACAGACACCGAGGAATAAACTGCCTTCGCTCCTGTGGGCTGCCCCTCACAAAACAGGCGAGATAAGGGAGAGGAATCGCGTGGGAAGCTTTTCATCTCTGCCGCCTGCGCTGCTCTGTGGCTGAGGGAAATCACAGCGAGCAGCTGCACTGCTGAGCAGTTAATCGCTTCCACAAGCACCACCAGTCCCATCGTGCCAAACCCTTCCTGAACCTTTCCAAGATGAAATCAGGCCAACCAACTCATTTCTTCTGCTAAGATTTTCTCCAGAATACTCATTCTGGGCAATCCTTGGAACCTTGTTACAATCGCAAGTAACATAAAAATAAAAAAAGCAACACGGTGAAGGTGCAGAGATATCCACCATTCAAAAACATGCTTAAACTTATCTGTACTTTTGTAAATGAAAAATATTAACCAAGATGACAATTGAAAAGAGAATTTTAAAAAGCAGTATGTGTACTCAGTAAATGAAATCATCTGCTCCATTCAACTTGAGTAAGAGCTTGTGAAAAATGACAATATAAGTCAGAGCCGTGCCATTTTAATGGTGCACACTGAACTGCTGAGATATATTTTTTTAAAAAAACACCTACCTAAACACAGAGGCTCCAGTCCTGCAAAACCCCTCATCATGCTTGTGAGTCAAACACGCTCAACTTTAATGACTCAAAACTCAATGGCTTCAGCTGCATGATTCAAGTTAGGCACTTACAGGATGAGAGCTATAGGGAGCACTTTAATAACAAATACCTGTGTGTAAGAATCATGTTTATCTAACATGCCGTGCCTTGTCAACCACTCACTAACAACTAAGAATTCTAACCGCTGAAACACTTAAATGCTGCTGAACACCTTACTGCTCCAAGTATTTTCACTGCACAGTTCACTTTTCCTATGCTACATAGTGCCTCTTGTCACTTCCAGTGTTTTTAACACCAATAATTTACAGATTTAAAAGACCAAAAGTACATTCCACAACACCGCACGTGACACCTGATGCTAAACCACCGCGCGGTGCTTGTTGTCACCTGGAGACAAACTGTCCCGAGACTCCCTGACGGGACAAGAGCTCGTCCCTACTACTTGTAGGGACTAAGACTCGACTAAGACTAAGTCTTGGTCTAAGACTCGGCCTGACACCCACCTCGGCGCTCCTGGACGCGGACGACGAGCTCCCAGGCGGCCACCGCCTCCCTGTCCAGGGCAGCGCGCAGCGTCACCTCGCCGCTTTCTCGTCCCACGCTCACCGGCGACTCCTCGACGGGCGGCGACAGCAGCTCGAACCAGGCGGAGGCGAAGCGAGCGGGGGCCAGGGTGGCCAGGCGGGTGCCCGGGCGGGCGTCCTCGGGCAGGGTGAGCGCCAGGGGCGCGGCGGGCGGCAGCGCGGCGCGGCGGCGGCGAGGCGGAGGCGGCGGGAGGCGCTTGGGCTGCGGCAGCACCTCCAGCTCCAGGGGCTCGCTGAGCAGCGCGGGCCGGCCGCGGTCCCGGGCGTAGAGGCGCAGCTGGATGGGAGCGCGCAGGTGGAGCAAGGAGCTCACCAGCACCACGCGCCCGCTGCGCGGCACCACGAAGAAGTGCGCGCTGCGCGGGAGGGCGAAGTAGCGCAGCTCCGCGTTGGCGCCCGCGTCGGCGTCCTCGGCCCGCGCCTGCCACACCTGGGACTTGAGCGCCAGCGTCTCCTCCACGCGGAGCTGCGCGGAGCCGGGGCCCACGAAGCGCGGCGCGTTGTCGTTGTCGTCCAGGACGCGCACCGTGAGCGCGGCCAGCTCCGCGGGCGCGGCGCCCCGGGGCGCGCAGCGCTTGCAGCACAGCCCCAGGCGGAGCGAGTACAGCTCCCGCGCCTCGCGGTCCAGCGGGCGGCGGGTGCGCAGCCACACGCGGGCCGTGCGCGCGTCCAGCGACGCCTGGAAGTGCGAGTGGCCCTCGCCCAGCAGCTGCAGGTGCCAGCGGCGCCCCTGCACCTTGGCGCACCAGGGCTCGGGCCCCAGCCGCGTCAGGGGGATGCTGAGCCCGCGCACCCGCGTGCCGGCCGGCCGGTTCTCCGCGACGTGCCCGTCGAACGAGGGTGTTCTGCGCGGGGCGGCGCGGGCGGCGGCCAGAGCCCAGCAGAGCAGCAGGCAGCCGGCGGCGCGCCGCGCTCCGCGGGGGCCCATGCCGGCTGCGAGCGGCGGCGGCTGCGGGCGGATGCGCGGCGCTGCCCTGCCCGCAGTGGGCGGGCGGGGAGGGGCCGGGGCACACGGGGCCGCTCCCGCCCCCACCCTGCCTTCCCCGCTCCGAGCGCACTCGGGGCGAACCGTCCCGTGCGCCTGCTTTAGGAGGTGCCCGCTGCGCCGGCCGCCCAAGTGATCCCGCTGATGTAACAACCTACCGGCGCTTCGCCTCCTCCCGCCCGCCGCCTTCCCCAGCGCCAGAGTTCTTCGTCCACGCGCCGCGAGCATCAGCGCACGGGTGATGTCCTGCAGTCTGTCGCGTGTCGAACAGGCTCCCGCAGCACTCCGGTGTCCCCTGAAAACATTTAATCGTTGATTTCTAGGCAGCTACCTAGTCTAAAATGTCAGCTTTGCTCTCAGCTTGTACTTGAGCGCTGTCCCTGACCTAAAATTGCATCTTTGATCACGATTAATCAGCTCCCTTATACCTCCCGATTTGTGAAGGTAAAAAATTTCTTGATGAAATGTAATTTGACTAAAGAATGTTTCTGGTGATAACCAGAGGGAAATATAATCCAACATTTATTTGCCTGTTTGGATTTTTGGAGTAAAACTAAAAACCCAATGAAGCTAAATTTTGCCATGTTATATGACTACATAAATCAGGGATGTTGTAGGAAAAGTTACTAGATTATGCAATTTCTCTTCAAAACAGATCAGTGTTTTCAAGAATAAAGTCCAACACAATAGAAAATGGGGATTGACTGTGTTTATTAGTACATGAATCATTTAAGATTAAGAATCATTCTGAGATTAAAGAACAGCAAAATAATAAAAGATACTCCATATTGGTCACATTACTCAAACTTCATGAGACTGAATAATGTTTACATTTCATATAAAACAGTGCATTTTCTTTACGTGTGCCACTCAAGACTGTGAAAAAGTTCATAGACACAAAATTTTGCCTTCCTGTAAGCCTTTCAGAGAAACTGGTTACCTTTTTGGGGAATTGGCAGTCCAGGATCGAGTAGGAAGTCTATGGGAGACTCAGATTGAAAAATCCAAGTGCTCTACTATTATCAACGGTGAGTGACCTTCTCCATTTCATCCTGCGAGCAATTAAGGAGATACAAATCATTAGCTTCACACATGAGTATATTCTCTCCCTTTACACCTCACATTGAAATGTCTCTATAAAAGCACTCTCCTGCATGGGATGTTATCTTCAGTGCTTTTGTGGGGGCTCTTTTTTGGCCTTAAAATAGAAAATTTGTGAGGTCTGTTTATGTGTACAGAGCAAAGGGCAATAAAGAATGGAATGGGAAGAACCCATAATTTGGTCACAAAGGTTTACACGACTTCAAGATAAAAGGAGGGTTTTTTTCAACAGTTTCCTAACTAAAGGATACTACAAGGAATCTACAATTATTATTTGATCAAATTTTGATCAAACCACTTTGTGAGAGCATTTCAGTTGTGTTTTCTACATCCACTAGGATTTCCTTCTGTAAAAACATACCAGGAACAGTACTCTATTTTGCAAGGTCTTTCACTTCTGCATCAGAAGTTCAACAGGTAAGTAATTTAAACACACACGTGGTTTTAACAGACTAAAGATCAGCCTCATTCTCAATTCCAAATGCAGAACTCAACCTACATTATCCTAATCAGCAGGTAGACAGGAAACAGGGAGATTGCACAAGGTTTTTTAGACAAAATCAGAGACCTTATATTATTGTTTATTAAAAGAATAAAAGTATGTTGCTTTATAGTTCACTGCCCTATGGTAATCATAGAGAAATACTTGAGACTCTCTAATCCTATTACCAGCTCCGCAAATCAGTGGGAATCTGAATTGGTGCCCTGGATATTGCATAGCCAGAATCCTTCAGCCCACCTCCAGAAAACCTGACTACAGTGGTTTTATAGTACAAACTCCTCAGGTCTTCTACTTCACAAGCTTGTTGAGGTCTAGAATATAATAAATTTCACACATCATTTTCTTCCTTTTCTTGACTGTTGAACAGTTTCCTTTTCTCTGAATGTTTCAGAGCATTTTCCCATTTACAAACCTTCTATTTCTGTTACCTCTAAATTTGGATTTATCAAGATTCACCAGGCCCTGCATTGAAGCAAGAATTTTTTTTTTTGGTTCTGCCTTGAATTACATGTGTACATCTTTTATTACAGTAACTTGAAGTTTTCCTCTTTTCCCTGGAAAATCCAGGGTTTACATCTCTCAAGGTACACCTACATACCTGAGATTAAATTTCCTGCCCAGGCTTATAGACTGCATAGATTCTTGCAAGCCTGGAGTGCAGGTGAGCATCATTTCTAGAGATCTCACATGACCACCAATATCTCCTGGTCACATCAGGCTAAATCAACCTGGTGGTTACTGAGGGTCACCTGTGTGACCAGGTGATGGCAAGGCCAAGATAAAATCAGAATCTCTGTCAATGTTACGAAATCATGTTTGGAAATTACTGAATTGTAATAGTCTGAAACTTATATAAATCATAAATTTTTTTACAGAAACAACATGACAAGCATTTAATGCAGAATTTGCAGTTTACTAAATAGAATTCCTCTAAAATTTGAGCAGGAAACGTTCTGAGGAGAATCTTGCCTTAACCTTATAGGACTGCAGTGTCAATATTGAGGCAGAAGAGAAGAACAAGACATTCTTCCTGGTTTACATATACCTTGTAGCTGAAGAGCAGTGGGAAAAGTGGGACAATCAACTTTGCTTTTGATCAAAAGGCAAATATGCCTGAAGCAGTGAGTGCTCTTGGCTGCCACATACTCAATAGCTGGATTTCCAGGAGAAGAAAGGGGCTTGAAGTCCCCTAAGATCTTTTACTATAAATAACTATAAATATATAATCATAACAGAATTAATTGACCCCTCCGGAGCAAGATGTTGTTTGTGTCACCAGTGCACCTGGCATTCCTCTCAAGCACAAGCTTAAACCTTCAGGAAGGGCTCTGCTCTGCTGTATATCCAGACAAAGAAAGCTCATCCTACACTATTTACTCCCCACTCAGGATTCTACAAGTGTCTTGGCAAGCAACTCTGCAGGATCCAGCCCAGAGTGACACAACAGCCCCTGTGCAATTCAAGATGGTTTGTACATTGTCACTTTTCATAACAACACATGTAGCTCCATTCTCTCAAATGCAAGTACAAGTGATAATCCTTTCCTGCATAATTTTGCAAATTAAATCTAAATTATTCAGACATACAGCTGTTGTCTAATCCTTGCTAGTTCTTTATACAGCTTTCTCTCCATAAGTCACAATTTTTTCTTGGAATCTAGCACTGAAATGAGTGCAAGAAACACATTCTGTCATGCTAAAAGCAGAATTCCTTCTCCAAAAGGAAAAAGCTAGTGACATTTCCAGTATCTTTCATTATTTTATAACAATTACTTTACCAGTTTATTTCAACCAGCTGGAAGACCCTTTCTGCTGTTAAGCATGGTGTGCTATATACAAGTCCAAGAATGTTAGAGAAATGTTTTAATTACAATAATGTACCTAAATGGACGTACCTATGCAGCCAGAAACACCTCCTACATTACTTATAATCAAGTTAAATCAGCTGTACAGCCATATCAAAAAGGGAAACCTGAGGTGTGTTGAAATCAGACAACACAGTCACAATCGTCACTGAATCGCACTCTGAAGGTTTTCCCTGGTTGGTGCCTTACTGCTTACCAATAGAAACACGTCATTAATAATGTCCCTAAACAGTTTGAAAACCTTTACAGAAAAGCTTCTCTTAAGCCCCTAAGTCTTCACATGATAAAGTTTTTTTGACACGTGACTGATGCAGAAAAGATAATTTAACATTTTTTTAATGATGATTTTTGCATGACTTTATCCTACTCTCTAAGCACTCATTGTCCTCAAAACCATGTTCCATCCCCATACTGCTCTAGTGAAATATCTGTGAGAAGCAGACTGATGTTTTCATATTCAGTACATAAAACACAACATACATATGCTCAACACTAAATCTTAGTAAACCTTGTTCTAATTTTTTTCAATTATTTGTATATGTGCAATAAACATAAAGAACCCACTCATTCTTGCTTGTCTTTCCTATTCACAAGTGTAATTCTCCATAACTTCATATCCTTTGTTTTGGTCATCATGTTTCTCTGTGTGTGAAACCCAAACTATTTTTACCTCAGCAGAATTAATCAGAAGAACAAATTACATTGTCAGAATGTGCAGATTTGGCAAAGAAAATGGATCTGATTCCATACTGCCCAGCTTCCAGCAGAAGCCAGGCAGGCTTCTGATGATCTGCCCAGCAACTAGCCTAAAGGGCTGCTGAGAAACCTGGTGTTCCAGATTCCTCAGTTCTGGGAAGGACATCACTGGACTGCAGCCCTATGGCTTGGGATGTGAAGGCTTCCAGGCTCTAGAGCAGAAAACTGCCACAAAACCAGGGAGCCCACAGCTGCCAAGGTCAGCAGCTCTGAGATCCACACATGGACTGGCCTAGATCCAATGCCCAGTGCAACACTCCTCCATAGAGACCTCCGGGGTCTGAGAGGGGTTTGCTCACAAGTGGAAGGAAGCAAACTCTGAAGTATCACACAGCAGCACATTTAAGAGAAAGGTACTTACAGGAGGTTTCTATAAACAATCCTTTGAAAATAACATTTGTTTAAATAACTGCAAACAGTGTGACAGTACCATGCACCGGTGTCTGGTTCATTTGAGGTATCTCATACTGTACATCACAATTAGCACAAGTGTCAATCAGAACAGTTATTATAAGAAATATTCTGGTTTAGTCAGTGATAAAGAATAATTTGCTACCAACAAGGGCAGAAATCACCTTTAAAGTAATTATCTCATCTTCATCTTTGAGAATTAAAGAAGCTCGACAGTGATACAAACCTAAATTAATATTCTGATTTATCTAACTTACATTTTGTGCTCTTACATGTTAAAAATACTCAAGCATATTAATGCTGGAAATTTGGAAACCAAAGCTTATGGGTGCTATACAGGGGATACAGAGAAAATATTGTTTGTACAGCCCAAGGAATCAGTGAGGAATGATACCTCTGTGAAGGATTCATCTTTCATGTGATAAGAAAGTGTGGTGAGACAAGCTGCAGGCAGTCAGTCTACCTCTTGTTTAATTCTGTTGGAAATAACTGCAGGTAAAGCACTGCTCAGACAGCAGATCCCCTGCTTTCCTCATAATTCTGTTAGGATATTCACTTTGTCCTGCTCCACTCCCCTCTCCTAGAACAGCTCACGGGGGTGTGGAACAGCCACAGCTCCGTGGGCTCAGCTCAGGCCTTCTCAGCACGCCTCGGCCTAAGCAAAGGGAAATGACAGAAGTAAAACATGAGCAAGCTCTACTTTTACCCCAGTCTCACCTTTCCTCTCCCAGCTCTAGTCTTTCAATCACCCCCCTCTATCTTACTGTGAAATCTGCCCTCCATTTATTCCTGTCTCTATTTTCATCTCAGTGAAACAGCAATCAAAAGGGCAAACAGACAGTGAGGTAAAGTGGGTAACTTCAATATTTTTTTCATGTGCATCTTTTATTCCATGGGCTCTTAAATAAATAATTAGAACCAACAGTGTTCCAGACCATTTAAAGTGGACACTTTTCCATAGGCTACAGCAAAATTTGATAGTTGGAAAGCAGTAAATACTTAACAATGAAAAAAAAAATCTAGTGCATCTCATACCTGTGTCATTTCCAAAAATAAGTAAAAAACCAGCACTAGCTCATGTCTGTTACTAAAGCAAGTACATACTACCAGGAGAGAACTGCTGGCTTAATGCATCTCTTTTTTATACAGTGGTATCTTTTAATAGAGGCATGCTTCAAATGTATGAAGTTCAAAGAATATGGAAGGGTCTATTTCAGGTTGTTTTGATTTTTGTTTAAGGAAAAGTCATTCTGGTGGACAACAAGGGTAAATTCCACATCTATATGTGGCAACATTTATAAAACTCCTAAATGAACACTTCTGTAAAAGTGAGAGTATCTAATTTTACTAAATGAAATACTACTGGCAACTGCAACAGCTTACCTTTTAATTTAGAGGGATATTTGTAAATTGTCTACTCCCTGTAACCCATAGCTCAGATTTTTGGGGAGCTGGGGAATGTGTTTCAGAACAAGCAATGTTCAGCTGCAAGGAGAGCTAAGGAAGGACAATCCTGATCTTCTCTTACAGGCAGTGCTTAACCTGCTCAACTGAATGCAATGGTTTAAACTGTCAAAATCCAAGTTAATTCCTACTCTGAACCTGAAACATGGCAAAAAAGTCTTTAAGAAGGGACAGTAAAACAATAGTCAGCATTCCTTATTAACCAAACCAACAAATAAGTGACTAAATGCTTAATCTTGAAGAAATTTAACAATACAGTAAATATTATCAGAGGAAAATATTCCAATTCCAAAAGAAAACCAGGAACTGGTTTAAGCCACAGTCCACCCTCACTTCATATATGTGCTGATAATGCAGAGTTCCTGTTTTATTGGATTTGCTGTGCTCCAGCTCATTACACACAGCTGCTTCCCATGGGCACATGTACAATACCCAGAAGGAGGATGAACAACCTAAACTGTAAGATTTTAGCCAAAAAATCAAAGGCTTGCATGCTCTACTTCTTGATAATGAAACAAAAACAAAATAAGCAAAACCAAAACACCAAAACCCCAAACAAATAAACCACAGAACACCCACATTTAACACAGATGTTAAAAAAAAAATTAAGGTGTAAGAGCATATATATAGTCATAAAAATCCCATTAATGGCTTTGGACAGGTTAAAATAACTATGGATACCTGTTAGCCCATGAGTGATGTAAATAAATAAAAAATAGGAAATATGCATATATATGTGTGTGTGTGTGTGTGTGTATGTATGTATGTATAGTCATTTCAATGGACTGAAAATTACACATGAACTCAAGTAGTTTGCAGGTTGGACTTAAACCCCAATTCAGTTCCTACTGAAATCTGTAGGATACTATCACACTTTAATGTGTATCCCACATTTATGTATGTATTTATGTATTTATTATTTATTATTTATATATTTAAAGTGTATCCCACTTTAAATATATATCATAAGGAATCACCTGAATGTGCTTCTCACATCTGATGGCACTATATGGATTGTGTTCCTATAAAACATTTGCTATTTATTCTTTGAAATTAAATGCCATTAAAAAGTCTGTCAGCAAAACTGTAAAGAGAAATATTTTACCTTTTCTCAGTCCTGTCTTTTACAATCCGAGATCTCCTCACACTTGGATATCATTCCATTTCCAAATCCATTCTACTGTATTTTACTATTATTACATACAAATCTTTGAAAGCCACGATCCAACCTGACAGTGTTTGTCATGACACATTTATTTATTTATGAGTGCCCACTGCTGAGGCACCATTCAGAGTGTTGCATTGCAAATAATCTTTGCCTGCATTGGTGTGTTTGTTTATGGGGCAATGGAAATTAAAGAGGAAGTCTTCTATGGCTTCAGTAAGCTTTGAAACAAGCACAATGTTATTATATAATTACTAATTAGATGCTTAAAATTCACTGTTAATTATTGAGATTGTAATTTCTCCTATTGCAGTAAATTTTTCTTAATTTCTTTCTCATCAAACACAATTCAGTTTTCCTTTTTTCTTTTTTTAATGTTACTTTTCCAAAGTATCTTACTTCGGCTTCTGTAAGGTGGAAAAGTCTTGCAATACTTATTTTGAAGGCATTGCAATATTTGCCAATTTTTATAGCAATGTTTCTGTGATTAATTTCTATTAAAATTTTAATTTAGGCCAGAGATGACTAAGCAAGGATTTCATCAAGCAGTGCTTTCCAGTGTGTCTTCCAAGCAGAAGTGCTCAACACAGAGTTTGCAGTGTTGTCACAACCATCAGTATTTTGCTTTATTTACAATTTCTTGAGGAATGAGATGCTTTGTTCGTGAGTTTTTTCATGCATTCTGTTATGACTCATACGGTGTCATTCCGAGGATGATTATGAGGTCAATATGAGCATTACTTAAAGAAAGACGCCATTTATAGTGACTAAAACCTTGTGGGGAAAAATCAGCAGCTTTTCTTGAGCCCTCTAGTGTTTGAAATTGAGTCTCAAAGGGCTTGTGAAGGATCCTGCTTATTGAAAGTGATCTTCTGGAGATTTATACGTATCTCAAGTAGTCCTGATAACTCTGCTGAATTCCTAGCATACACATAGTGCATTATTACTTGCAAACCAACTCATACTGACCATTTTTGACAGCTAACATCCCTAAAGAATACAGAGGATGAGTTTTAAAAATAGAAAAAAACAGTCCTTTTAAAGAATCTCTTCTCTGTTTACAATCCTTCATCAATATAAATGATACACAGAATTCTGTGCATATATCAAAAGTACCTAGAACTTTCCAGAATCCACTATTTCTGCATCACAGCTAAAGATTCTGAACAGTATAAACAACTCAACTGATTCTGAGAAACTTTGGTCCATCCTTTCATGCTTTTTGCATTAAGAGCTGCCCAGTTTGCAGGGGAAATTATCTATACCTGGGAGCAGCTGAAAAAGAAACCAGGCAGCTGACGAGCCAAAAATGATATACAACATAAAGCACTGTTGCCTCCAGATTTCTTTAATGAACCAGACTCTCCTTTTTTGCTTCCTGAGCCTCGGATCGCAATTGAGAATAACTACGGCACCTTCTCAAAGCATCAACTGCCAGCTCCCTGCTAATAAACTCATCCAGAGCAACTTATTAAGACATAACCTTTAAGTGTGTGAGCAAACAATATGCAGTGAAACCCTCAACACAAATATCTATAAAGCGAGATGAAGTATTAGGATTACTGCAGCTTTCTCTGAGCGAAGCCAAGCATATGGTGGTATAATGGAGCGTGAATTTACAGCAGCAGAGATGTACGATATAGATTAAAGCTTCATCTGGGAGAACATACTGCACGGGGGGAAAAAAAAATGAAAAAAGATAAAACCACAAACAAACAAACAAAACAACAAACCAGTAATTTTTTGTTTTGTTTTCTGGTTTAAGGATGAGCGCCGAATACTCTTGTGTAGAACGAGGGCTCCCTCTGCTGCCCACGGGGAAGGACAAACCGAATGCTGCCTCCGAGCCGCTAAAAACGCCGTCCCGAAATAGCCCTGATTCTCAGTCCGTCGGAACGTGCTTCTCGGAACACGAGGATGGATGCGAGGCTTCCAGGCACTAC
Organism: Hirundo rustica; assembly: GCF_015227805.2. NCBI lineage: Eukaryota > Metazoa > Chordata > Aves > Passeriformes > Hirundinidae > Hirundo > Hirundo rustica. The sequence goes on from NC_053460.1 coordinate 15,939,963, forward strand.
GGATGGGCTCCTGTGATCCATCTGGAGGGCGCAACACGGAAAGAGCCAAAGAAAATTAACTCCACTAATTTTGTCTGCATTCGCTGCAAGAGTTGCTAAAAGGAACAAGCGCTTGACACATTTTGTTACTGTTTAAAACTAGACCGGAAATATTTGGTAAATACATCTTTATTAGCCCTGCTTTAAGGGAGTTATGGCTTGTTCATCGTGGAAGAGCAGCTTTTGGGGTTGTTTCTTAGGTTAGATTAAATCTTAAATTATAAGTGGAAAATCTACAGCCTTTAATAAGAAATGTGATTGACCAACTACAAAGGCCGAAATTTGAGGTGTGAAAAGTTACTTTTTTAACGTGACTGAAGCTATTAAATGAGTGTGCTGGTAATACTTGTACTGCTATTTTGACGCTGTTAGAGTGTCTCCGTACCCAGTTTGATGAGGACCAGTACCTTTGTCAGCTTTTTGGGGAAGTTTTTTTGGGGGAAGTTTTGGTGGTGGTGGTGGTGGCGGCGGGTGGTGGGTTGTGTGTTTTTTTTTTTTTTTTTTTTTTTTTTTTTTTTTTTTTTTTTTTTTTTTTTTTTTTGTTGTTGTTGTTGTTGTTGTTGTTTTTTAATTTATTTTAATTTTTATTTTTATTTTTATTTGATTCCAGAGACGTGGCTGAAGGTCAAGGATGTCTTTTGTGGACTGTGGACCGAAGTGGGGAGCAGGGGGGCTCAGCACAGGGAGGCACTTTTGGGGAGCCCCATGCGAGCAGAGATGGGGACAGCGCCGCTCCCTGCCTCTCCCGTGGAATGATCCACCGAATCGCGTCCCCACGGCTGCCTTTTAGAGGAAATCGGAGAGCCCGTGGCAGACACAGAGCCCAGGCCACCAGTCCACGGTGACATTTGAGGCAGTCCCTGGCACAAAGGGACGGACACGGCAGAGCCTCGGTGTTCCATCAGCCCAGGGGACCGTGCCCGTCCCGCTGTGCCCTCACACTCACACACAGCGCACTCCGGCTGATCCCGCTGTGCCCTCACACTCACACACAGCACACTCCGGCTGATCCCGCTGTGCCCTCACACTCACACACAGCACACTCCGGGCTGGTTCCGCTGTGCCCTCACACTCACACACAGCGCACTCCGGCTGATCCCGCTGTGCCCTCACACTCACACACAGCGCACTCCGGCTGATCCCGTCCCGCCGTGCCCTCACACTCACACACAGCGCACTCCGGGCTGGTCCCGTCCCGCTGTGCCCTCACACTCACACACAGCGCACTCCGGGCTGATCCCGCTGTGCCCTCACACTCACACACAGCGCACTCCGGCTGATCCCGCTGTGCCCTCACACTCACACACAGCGCACTCCGGGCTGATCCCGCTGTGCCCTCACACTCACACACAGCGCACCCCGGGCTGCTCCCGTCCCGCTGTGCCCTCACACTCACACAGAGCTCACTCCGGGCTGCTCCCGTCCCGCCGTGCCCTCACACTCACACACAGCGCACTCCGGGCTGCTCCCGTCCCGCTGTGCCCTCACACTCACACACAGCGCACTCCGGGCTGCTCCTGCTGTGCCCTCACACTCACACACAGCGCACTCCGGGCTGCTCCCGCTGTGCCCTCACACTCACACACAGCGCACTCCGGGCTGCTCCCGTCCCGCTGTGCCCTCACACTCACACACAGCGCACTCCGGGCTGGTTCCGCTGTGCCCTCACACTCACACACAGCGCACTCCGGGCTGCTCCCGCTGTGCCCTCACACTCACACACAGCGCACTCCGGGCTGCTCCCGCTGTGCCCTCACACTCACACACAGCGCACTCCGGGCTGCTCCCGCTGTGCCCTCACACTCACACACAGCGCACTCCGGGCTGATCCCGTCCCGCTGTGCCCTCACACTCACACACAGCGCACCCCGGGCTGGTTCCGCTGTGCCCTCACACTCACACACAGCGCACTCCGGGCTGGTTCCGCTGTGCCCTCACATTCACACACAGCGCACTCCGGGTTGCTCCCGTCTGGAGCATCTCTTTGATGAGGAGGGGCTGTGAGACCTGTGCCTGGAGAAGAGTGAGAGGGATCTCTTCAATCCATACCGGTATCTCCAGAGGATGGTACCAGGCTCTGTTCAGTGGCGCCCAGCGGCAGGGCAAGGAGCAATAACCGGAATCTAAAACACAGATTCCACATCAGTATGAGGAAGAACTCCTTACCACTGCGTGTGGCAGGGCTGCCAGGGAGGTGTGGAGTACCCCGCTCTAGGCACATCCCAAACCCAGCAGGACGGGTCCCTGCGTCCCCTACCCGGCTCACCCTGCCCTGGTCGGGGGGCTCGGGCATCGGCGGTGGATTGGCCTCGCCTGGCCCGGACGCGGCGGGGCGGGGGTAGCGCTCGGCGGTGGATTGGCAGCGCCTGGCGCGGGCGGCCTCAGCCATGGCGGACGAGGAGCTGGAGGCGCTGCGGCAGCGGCGGCTGGGGGAGATCAGGGCCGAGCACGGGGTGAGGGAACGGGGGGGATCGGGGCCGGGCACGGGGTGAGAGAACGGGGACATCAAGGTCGAGCACGGGGTGAGGAAACGGGGGAATCAGGGCCGAGCACGGGGTGAGGGAACGGGGGAATCAGGGCCGAGCACGGGGTGAGGCAGCGCCCGACCCTCCGCCCGGAGCGCTTTCGGCGCCTCTCGGGGGCCGGAGGGGAAGAGCAGAGGCATCTGCGTGACCGAGGCCGGGGGGAGCGGGAAGAGGCCCGGCCGTGCCCGGAGCTTGGGCTGGAAAGGGCACCGAGCGCAGCCCGGCCTCCGCCGCCACCTCCCTCCGCTCCTGCCCCGGGAGGTCCGGAACACGAGCCCTCACACTCACTATTCCATGGATGCCCTGGGCACTCACTATTCCATGGATTACTTTCCTAGCCTTTCAGCCATCCCAGTTTTCAGAGCTGAATCACAGAATCATAGAATTGTTAGGGCTGGAAGGAGCTTCTGGAAATCATCCAGTCCAACCTCTCACCAGGGCGGTCACCTGAGCAGGTGACATAGCTGCATGTCCAGGTGGGTTTGGGACGTCTCCAGAGACTCTGTGCCCTCCCTGGGCAGCTGCTCCAGTGCTCTGCCACCCTCCAGAAGTTCTTCCTCGTCTTAAGGTGAACCTTGTTTCATGTGTTTTTGTTTATGGTCATTGCTCCTTGTCCTGTGCTGGGCACCACTGAAGAGAGTTGGACACCATCCTCTGACACAATCCATATATGGATTTATATGAAGTGGCAATTTCCTTGTTCATGTGAAGGATTTTCTCTACCTTCAGTCAGCCCCATTTCCTGTCTGTGTGATTTTCCATCCTACTTTAACACTTTTAAATGTTACCTGTAAAATCTGAGGTGTTGATTCCATATAAAGTTCAGGGGTTTTTCATTTTTTTGGTTACTTGCTTCTGAATAGTCACCAGAAATAGCAACTTGGAAATTTGCTCCATTTTGTTTTTCATATGTATTACTGTTTAATGCAGGAACCAACTCTTGTAGACTTGGTTCCTGCATTAAACACTAATACCCCCGCATTAACGACATAAAACCCCCTCATTAACTTTTCATCAGTTTCAGGAGTTAGACTTGATGATCCTTGTGGGTTCCTTCCAGCTCAGAATATTCCATGATTCTGTGATTCTGTGATTTCAGCTGCCCTGCTGAGAATGTGTTATGTTTCATTTTACTTACCCATGACTTACTCTCATGGATTTTAGAATGCTTTTGTCAGCTTTCTGGGCTTTGGGGAAGCCTGTTACCCTAGACCTAAGGGGGAAGCCTCTTCCTGCCCAAAGCCACAGGAATCTGTGGATGGAGCAGGAGCAGCACTCACCCCACTGTTGGCATGACTGTGTTGTGAGGAAGGCAGAGGGTGGCACATTTATTTGCTAGGGCAGCAGATTCCCATTTTCAGGATCTCATCCACAGGCAGGCGGGTTTAGCAGGCAGGTTTATCTTCCATGGACACTGCTGGAATATTTTAACTTTCTCTCCTGTGTGGACTGATTCTGGATTGTGATTTTTGCTCTGCTCTCCTTCTCCAGGATCCTTCTGCTGATCCGTCACAACAGGAAGCAAAACAGAGGTATAAATGAGACTATTGAATTTTGGTTTGCATCTAGTAATTTTTAACTATTTACTCTTTTTTTTTTTTTTTTTTTTTTTAGTATTTAATTTCTTTGGAATGCTGCCCCACATTTGTTTTGTTGCTGGGAAAACCACCAACAAAGGAATTGAAATGGATCAAAGCTTTGATGCAGGTGTGGCTCCCATGCCATGACCATTCTGCCTGAACCCTGCTGGGGTGGGAGGGCATGGTGAGAAAGCAGCAGCAGCTCATGTTCACTTGGGACTTGTCTGAGTTCAGTCACCTGAACTGAGCTGCAGTGATACAGCAGGCTGCTCTGGAAGGCAGAATCCTTGCCTCCTTAGGGTTGGTAGGAGTTTATGATCCAAGTCTTGAAGGCTGGCAGAACTCCTCCCAAACTGGTGCTTTTTGTCAGTGGTGAGGTTGGGTTGGGTTGGGTTTGACTATTGCTGCAGTGGGAAGAGCCTTTTCCGGTCGATTTGATTTTTCTGGGATGTCTATTCCAGTAAAACTCTGACACAAAATGATTTTTGTCAAAGCTCAGGCTGGGAACAGTGTTCAGTATTTGTGCTAAGGGGACAATTGTAAACAGGTGTTTGAAGAGCTGACTTTGCACAGTCCAAGCTTGTATTAACTAAAATTTCATAAACTAAAGCTCCAGTTTTGCAGATAGTTAAATACTTGAATACATAGAGACTTAGTGAAAAGTTCTAAGTATATAAATGAGCTTTGGTTTGGTTTTGGAGTTGCATGGACAATTCCTTGTGCCTGCTCTACCATGCACTGCCTTGGGGTGAATTCCACACGGATAAACGCAGGATCTAAAGGATGGCTTTTGTCTCTTAAAATGTAATCATGAGCAGTGAGGTGTAAGTGTGAAACTCCACCTTGATTTCTTGTAAGATGTTGCCAGCTGTGTAATTTCAGCATACACAGAGTGTCCACGACAGGAAATGGTGTAAAAGATATTATGTAAATGCAAGGTTTGAAGTGACCTCAAGAAGCCATTTCCAGAATCAAAAGTCTTCTGTAATTTGCTGTTCTGTTCATGTTATTTTAGGTGTTTGAAATCCCACTTTTTATGTGTGGTTCACTTTTCCTTACAGAGAAGCAGAGATAAGAAATACTATTTTAGCTCAAGTTCTTGATCAAGCAGCTCGTGCAAGATGTGAGTATCCAAGTAACTTTCTAATAAAAAATACTCGTCTGACTCCTCAAAAGCATGTGTTGTACAGAGGCCAGACTAGAAAAATGCTGTTGTTGCTGAGAAGATAAAACTTGCAGCTTTTCAGCTGGCAGTATCAGTGATTAGAAAGGAGAGGCTAATGGGTATCTGAAATATGTTAATGTTTTGGGTTCTATTTAAATTAGCAGAAGGAATTATACTGAAAGTCAAAGTTGTTTAATCAGAGCAAATATTTAAAAGTAAGAAATACAACTGTCTTGTACCTGACATAAATGAAAATGCCTTTTTCAATTTATTTCACGACCCTGGCATGAGGGAGATTGTTTCCTAGGGACATTTCTCACATTTTTGTTACTAGTGAAGGCATTGGAGAATGTTTTAAACCCAAATGAACAAAGCCTGTTTTTGTTGCAGTAAGCAATTTAGCACTTGTGAAACCAGACAAAGCAAAAGCAGTAGAGAATTATCTTATACAGATGGCAAGATTTGGGCAGCTAGCTGGAAAGGTGAGTGTATTTCCTAATTCTTTCTCACATATATTTATTTTTAAAACAAACTCACTCTAAAATAAAGATGTTTGTAATAGATATGTTAAATTAACTGTAAATAGCTTTTAAAGGCTATTCTCTAATTCCATCAAAAACCTTTTGTAAGAAAGGAAATTGTGATTCAGATGTTTGATACTAAGCATCTCTCAGTTTGTTTATCCCCATTTTGTTTGACTTTCCCAGGTATCAGAACAAGGTTTGATAGAAATACTAGAAAAAGTGAGTCAGCAAACAGAAAAGAAAACAACAGTGAAGGTGAGGTTTTTTTCCTAGATGTAACGTGGTATAAAGTGGAGCAGCAGAATTGCACGTGTGGGACCAGCTCAGGGTGGAGCTTTGTATTTGCAGCTCTTCCCGTGGCCTGGTGGGTGCTGGGGTTCCATCAGCACTGCTGCACATTGGCAGCTCCTGGGGCTGGTGTCCTGTCCCCTGTCCCGGGCTGGCTCTTCTGCCCAGCACAGCCTTCACTGCACGGACTGGGAAAGGCTTGTGCCAGCCTGGATTTACCGTGACCCTTCAGTTTTCACTTTGTGTATTTCATTTCAGTTCAACAGAAGGAAAGTACTGGATTCTGATGAAGAGGATGATTATTAATACTACTGTAAGGCTGCCAAACAATAGCCTGGAAAAATGCTGTTAGCAGGCAGGATGCAAGATCTGAAAATGTTTACGCTTCTCGACTTTTTTTTTATTATTCTAAAAGGCCAACAAATAAACTTGTAAAATAAATCTGAGAAGGGGGATTTTATAACTTCAAGTTTTGTAGTATAAGAGGCCTGAGCAGTGTGGGGTTCCCTGTAGCTTTATTAGCATGAATGTTTTATTGCCCTTCCTCACTGTAAGCTCTGCTTTCAGCCACTGCACACACTTAACTTGCTGTTACTGGAGATACCAAACACAGGAGCCAAGCAAGAAACAGGGAGCAGCCACTCAGAGTTTAAACTCTGAACAGACTGTGTGACCGAAGTGTTAGGAGGGAGATCCCCTGAGCCCCTGAAGGATGCCTGTCCAGCCATCACCGGCTCTCAAGTCCTTACTGGAATTTAAAAATGAAGGTGTCCAAATAGAGTTGGATCGGGGGTTCCTATCAGGCAATCTGTGCAAAGAAATGTTACCAGCAAACAGCTGAACTGTTCCCCTGCGAGCTCCTGGGCTCTCAAACAAAGCAAGTTAACCGTGTCCACACACAGCACTGTTCAGACACTTGCTATCATGTATCCTTACAACTACCTCCACTTTTATCAAATGGCTGGAGTGTTTCTTACCTGGAAAAAAAGAGAAAAAACATCTTCCTAACCTCTGCAACTCCTGCATGCATAAAGTAAAACTGAACGTGTGCTGTACCTTTATTCAAGAATATGGTTATGGAAATCAGTAGAATAAATACTGTAATGTGCTGATAAACTCTCCCACCACAACCCCCTTATGTGACATAATTTAACAGCATTGTGTACAATTCCAACTGCAGTGTTTTTTGGAACAGAATAAACTTGTTTCAAGTGAGCACTAGTGGGTGTGTTTTTCACCTTGTCTGAATGTGGTTAAAAATGTGAAAATGGTTATTTTTGTTTCATTTGGTTTAGACTGCATTTTGCTTCTCTGTGTTTGTAATTAGGATGCCTTAGCTTTAGTGATAGGCTGTATGCCAAATTTCTTCAGGCCCATCACCCTTAATGAGTTTGAAGCCAAAGTGTAGTGAACTGATTTTTCTTATCTATATAGTTGAGAAATCTGAAGAATAATTTAGTTAAACACATGCTACAATTAAAACACAAGCAAAATTCTCACTCTGTAGTTTGGCAATCAGATCTATAATAGTCTACTTGATCTTAAATATCTGGATTATTCTTGCTACGGGTAAGGACCAATGACTTAACTCTGGGTCATCTTTATACTGTCACAAGAAGGAAAAACCCGTTTTGCCTCTTTTATGTCTTTTGACTTATAATAGCTGAACTTTTTTTTTTTTTTTTTTTTTTTTTTTTTTTTTTTTTTTTTTTTTTGTGTGTGTGTGTGTGTGTGAATGTAGAGCTAGAAAATGAGGTTATGTGAAAATGCTTAGTTTCACTAACGGTTCTATTTTGTACACCTCTGTGCATAATTCTAAAACCACATAACCTAATAAAGTTACCTGTAAAGGCTGGAGGAAGGGAAGTCCAAGGGTAAACACAAGGTAAAGTCTTCAAATGCCTACAAAACCAGTCAAGGAAATCTGATAGACTCAATGCTTGGACGAATGCACTCAAAGAAAACAGCATTTTCAAGAGTTCTTTTACTAGTTTTTTCTTTCCATCATTTGGCACAAATCCAAGGCACATCAGAAAATCAGGTGAACTCATAAATTATTAGAAAAATAAACACATTACCCTCAAATCCAAATGTCATTTGACGTTTTACCTCTTAGGTTAAAAAGTTATCTGAAAAACCCACCACTCTATCTTCCAGCTTTGTATTTTGCCAGGTAGTTTACTAATACCACAGTTAAAAGAAAGAGAATTATCTATACAAATAGTTCATGAAATAAAATGCAAGCTGGATGTGATGAGCCAAGAATAAAAAAATACTGCACTGCAAAACCTGGCTATTTACACCTCCTCCTCCCATAACCGAACAGTAGAAAATGAACTTCAAATTTAAGCAGCCACTTGGTAGTTCCCTGTGAGCTTTCAATTCTTCAGTGATCACCCCTGGGCACGGGTCAGGATTTGGCATATTGCAGCCAGAGCTCACCGATGTGAGAAGCACCTTTCATAATGGGAATTCCACCATTTGAAGAGCAGGCTCTGAAGCAGTTTTGTCTGTGGATGTTGCCCAGGTTCAGAATCGTGAATACTTGTGCATTTTTGCGTTACTTGCTTTAGAGGAGGGGAAAAGCAATTTAATTTTGTGTGCCCTTGCACCCTGTGCTTGCTTCTGCTTTTTGATTAGGCTGCGAACAGCAAGTCCAAAGCTTTGTCAAGGCCTCTCCACTTTTTCCCCAGTATCTTGGCTCCTCTGTAAGAACTTGATCTTGCAGCTCCAGTACAGGGGAGCATTGCTGAGAGATTAGCAAGGATTACATCCCTTCACATTAATAGTGCAGATGTTATGGACTATTGTTTGCCCAGCTACTGAAATATCCAGAAATATATACTATAATGGTTTGTAACATTACAATAAAAATAGACGTTTCAATTACCTCTGGCAATAAATACCTTGTTATCCAATATATCTTTTTATATATATAAATATATTTAATTCTGAATGTAGTGATAAAAACTGAAAATGCAAAAATTATTCAAAGACTTTTAAAACAAAGCGGGTGGCTGAAAAATACAATACAGGGTTTCATTTGGTTTACTGTGACATAGAACTTTTCAGTAAGTGCTGAACAGAATAGGAAAGTAATTTTGCTGTCTTCATCTCGTTACGTCCCTGTTAGCGAGATGGGGAACGATCTGGCTGTGTGGTCACCAACGCGAACAGAGTCAGAACATCCCAGCCGTGCTGCAGAGCCCGTGCCTGCTCTGAACTGGGGCGCGTGGCACACGCTGAGGGGCTGCTGAAATTCACACCACCACCTTCCCCAGGCTCAGGCTTCCGCGCCGTGCCCGTCTGTCGGCGGTGTGAGCTGAGCGTGGCAGTCCTGTGCCTGTGGGAGCCCCGGCGGCGCAGGGCTGGCTGAGCCGCCGGCGCTGCCCTGCTCTGCGGGCAGCGGCGCAGCGACCGTGTGTCTGCGCTGCGTTAACTGACTCCTGGCAGGAGCCCTCGTGTCCTCATCTTCCACAAACTCACCGCTGCAACCCCCGTCAGCCACCTGACCTGTGCTCTGCTCCAGCGTTCCAACAGATTTTAATTTGCTTTTATCAAAGCTCTTAATAGCCATCTGCGAGGAGAGAGAAACGGCACGTTAAAAGCATTATTTACTTTCTTCATTAACAAGGAAAATTAATACATTGTTTCCTGAATGTTATTATCATGTGAATTTCATGACACTGAGAACACAGCCAAGATTTAAAATAGCATACTTTGTAAGAGAGTAATTATATTTAGGCTACATATGAGGAAACAAGAGGTCAACCTGCCCCAGGCTACACACACATCAGTACCAGACCTGAAAACAACAGACATTCCAAAACTTATTTTCACCCACTATCCCAACATCATCCCAACTCTTCTAAACACCTTTTGTAGTGCAAGTCTCAATGCACTTGAAATTAACAGCAATTTCTTCTTCTGTTAAGAAAACTGGAAGTAGCAACAGGCAGGGTCACCCAGGTACTGCTGAAAGCAAAGGCAGTTTTCCCTGCTTCCAGAGGTCACCTGGTAGGGAAGAGACACCCACCCTGCCACCCCCTTAGTGCCTCTTTTTGGTCCTTCCAACAATTCATATCTTCCATTTCTAACCTGCTCCTGTTTCTCCTGTACAGAGTGGGTGGCTGTCCCGAATTATTGGCCACTCTGTAAATGTTAAAGTAACCAGGAGAAATAAAGAGAATCTATGCATGCTAATGACAGATCTTCTAAGACAAGAACTAAAGGAGAAAGTAGCTTTTTTACTGAATAATGGCAACAATCTTGAAAAAGCTGCAGGCAGAGGTTATGCACATTTAAATCCACTTAAATTCACTAATTTCAATTCAGAGCTGTGTGGACTCATGAACCAGTTCAGCCACAGCTATATGAACTCACAACCACAGAACAGGGCTGGAGTGTTCTGTATCAGGGTCACACATTGGTTTTCTGACACCTGTGTACTGAAATAACATACTGCCTTCAGTGGTCCACAGTTACAAAATCTAAATCCCAAGTTAAGTAGTGAAGTATTATAATTTAGAAAGAATTAATAAAATATTACAGTTTTATAGAATTAATTCAGTGTTCTCAAGGCTTTTGGCAAATATTCAGCCTTCTAAGGGCTGTAGGAAAAGGAACAATATCCCATTTTCCAGAAGGACATGAGCAGCAGAGTCTACATTCCCAAGGCTGTGTCAGTCTAATGATGGACAGCTGCTGGACTAATGTGGTAAAGACTATTTTGTTTTGGACAGGTCATTTTTCTCTTGATTTAGTGTTCTGAAATGGCTCAGCAGAAGATGCAATGAGAGTCAAAGCCCAGGTAAAGGAGGCAGAAGGAGCACAATCTCTGGGAAAGGCAGCATCCAGCAGCTGGTGTGGGTATCACTGCACCCCAGGCAGAGGTGAATCTATTGCACATGTTTGTGTCACAGCTGACAGTGCAACACACAGTTTGCTGTCACCCTTGCAAACAGTCTCCTCTTACAAGCACACTTAAAGCAAACCCTGCTTTCAATCTCCTGAAAAATGTCTCTCTTGCCAAAGCAAGCTACAGCTCCAAGAAGCTGCAGAGTTTTTCAGTCCTAGGTTTTGCTGGACAGGACACAGAAAACAAGACAGAGATGAAGCCCGCAGCAAGAGGCTTAAGAGGTTTAAAAGTAAGAATGAAGTGTTTAAGAGGTGTCATAGAAGCACCATTGAAGTTCGAGCAATGATGAAATGAGCAATTTGGCAAACAGGTCAGAACTTTTGTGATTCAGTGATCACCACTAGTAAACTTTCTTTACGTGTACCCAGAGTAATAGCAGAGCAAATAAACATATTTGAATAATCTGAGCAAGTATTTCCGCTTACCTGGTGCAGTAAGTGATAGTCAAAATTAGGGACACTTTTATCTCTTGTTATTGTTCTTCGTAAGTGTTTTTCTCTGAAGAAGATCAAAGAAATTAAATGTCTTCACATAAGCCTTTCATAAAAGCCTCTCTCAGAAGCTCCACAAGGTGGAACTGTCTCACCAGAGACAGGAAGCTCCCTGACAAGACCTTGCCAGAACTGCAGCCTACTTGTATTCCCCATATTTTACTATGGAATTTACATTAAGGCTTAAAAAGATAATGAGCAAAACCCAACCAATGAGTGAACACCGCTACAGTATTTTTAAGCATTTAACTGATGGCACACCAAGTATTAGTGCAATCCCAACTTTAGAGACATTTTCAAGCCCTCCCTCAGCACCCCAGTGAGCTTGTCATGGCCAGAACATCTGCCTGGGGATGTGCCCGTGCCAGCCCTGCAGGATCAACACCCACTGTCATGTGTAACCACCCCTGACCCACTCTGGGGCTCTATGAGCAGCTGCACTTCCCCTTCACTTATGGGAAACAACAAACACACTCTGAGCAAGCTTCTCTGCTTACTTGTTAAATCTGTTAATTGATTGGACCAGTTGAAGTTGTCTGCTTATGGGATCAGCAGCTTCCTCACAGGGCATAGGATGCACTTTAAAAGAACAGGCAGCTAAAATTACAACTGAGTCTCACTTAGGAATTTAAAAAAACACAGCTCTGTTTTTGAATCTAACATAAAACTAGAACAGTGCTAACTTAAATTAGAATGGTGATTTATCTTTGGAAATTTAAAAAACTTTTAAATTGCAGAAATAAACATTCTTCCTCAGATTAGTACAACTGGCCAACTGTCTGAAGAGACTGGAATTCTGGACTTTGAGGCCCTGAATTCCAGTTTTTACCAACCTGAATTAACACACAGATGCCAAGCCACCTCTTCATTAGTATTAATTACTCATAACTTCTATTGCTTTTAGAACTATTCATAATACTTGAAAGAACTAGTCTCAATTTTAGGTATCAGCATGCTGTGATTAATTTTTGTTTTCTATTAACCAGCCATTCACAATCTCTCTGAGGGAAGGAGGCAAGAGTTACTTTGAGAACTCATGGATGCTGAAATGGGCACTCCTGCTCCTCATCTTCCCGGATTCCTGCTTTGCAGCCTCCTTGTTTTCTTTCTACGGTCCTGGTGGCATCAGGTCCTTTGCTGAGCAGTCCAGCTCAGGGGGCACAGCTTTTCTTACGTGCCCAGGGCAGTGAACTCAAAAATTCACCTGAAAAACTTCTGAGCCAGCATAATGGGAGCAGTGGATGAGGCAGATCAGAAGCTGGGGATGAGAGGTGAGGAGGGGGAATCTGTGGTCCTTAAGCTCCATCTCAGAGGCTGCTTAGGCACATTAAGACAGAGGCCATGTGTCAAATCCTTTGAGGAGTGAAATAATTTGGCATCATTGAATATAACGTATAATGTTATTGCTATCAGAAAAATGGGAAGGTCAGAGTGAACACTGCAAGATAAAAGGTATCCAAAGGATGGTAACTCATCCTTCCCAGGGCACGGGGGCCCTGCTGCAGCCCAGCTGTGCTGTCACTGCACCTCATGGCCACACTGTGCCACCTCCTGCCACAGTCTGCAAACTGTGCTGGAAGGTTCACAGTCACCTCTGTGGCTCTCATTTCTGTCCCAAAACATGAGAGACAGTAACCAATGAAGATCACTCCCTGACCTGCTTTAGGGCAATAGAAATGATACCCAACACTCATTTAAATCTGTCCTGCTTTGCACTGAAATGCACACATCTTACATAGTTAATTACATCATCTCAAATGCGGTGTGTTTTTACCTTTGAATGTTTTTGCAGGTAAAATTCACACATACACCCCAAAGCAGGTGAAAACTAAGTTTGAAGCAATGTCATGAGTACAACACAAAGTCTGCTGCATTTAATTACAATATTTTAGGTGTTGAGGTGTTACATATCATAAATATGCAAAATAATTGACTGTTCTATTATTATATGTAAAGCAATTACATAAAATATTTGATACAGTCACCCATGAATACCTAAATCCCTTTTTATTCATACCAGAGGAAATATCACAGGTACCTTTTTTCCTTATTCTGACAGTAATGTGCTGCTCACTCTCCTTCTCTCCCTCTGCTGATGTGGGGACGCAGCTTGGTGCTGCTTCCAGCAACTTCATGATGTTTGAGTTCTTAAGAATTTCCATTTTCACCATTATTAAAGAAAAAGAAAAACAGTACCATTTAGTATTTTAGTATGTGCAGAGTGTATTAATTAATGCTTCCATTAATCAATACAACACACCTAAAATAACCTATTATAAAAACTAACTTGAAATTGTATCGTTCTGAGTAGGGACAAAATCAGCGTTCCGCAAGTTACACTGTAATGCAGCGATGATGTTGGAGTCCTGACCTCTTATTGTAAGCTGCGTTACTTATGGTTAAGCCAATTTCAGTTTAAATGGTAACATACATACTAAAATTGATTCAGTACAGAATTTTGTGGTCATTAAGATACATCTCAGAGGCCATTTAAGCACATTAAGGTAGGGGCCACGTGTCAAATCCTTTAAAGACTGAAATAATTCCGTGTAATTTAATATTACATATAATGTTATTGCTATTAATAAAGGGGAAGGTCAGAGTTATCTATTGCAAGATAAAAGAAATCAAAAGGCTTGAAGGGCAGAAGATGGTGGGTGGGACCAGGAACGTTGCTGCCAGCGTAGCTGATTAGTGCAAGGTGTTCATTTGCCTGCATCCAGCATTGCTTCTGCTCTCTCTGCCATTACAGAGATTTAAATGCTCATTTTATTTAGGCCTGTGCTTTCACTCTTTCTAGACTCATCCTTTTTATCCTGGGATAACTCATTCTAGAAACACAACCGGTTCCACAGGCCACCTGTGGCCATACCAGGAGCAGGCATCTGAGTGTTTACACGGCCTCCATCGCCGCCGCTGCGGCTCAGCCCGCACAGCCCCGCAGCCTGTGCAGCCCCGCAGCCCGTGCAGCCCCGCAGCCTGTGCAGCCCCGCAGCCCGTGCAGCCCCGCAGCCCGTGCAGCCCCGCAGCCCGTGCAGCCCCGCAGCCCGCGCAGCCCCGCAGCGCTGCGTCGCGCCCCGCGCAGCCGGCGCAGCACTCACGGGCTCGGCGCAGTGCGCGGCGGTGCGGCCGCGCTCGTTGCGCAGGTGGCGCAGGGCCCCGTGCCGCAGCAGCAGCGCCACCAGCGCCTCGTTCCCGCCCGCCACGGCCTCGTGCAGGGCTGTGCTGCCCCGGGCGTTGCAGAGGTTCACGGAGGCTCCGCGCTGCGCGGCAAAGGGAAAGCAGAGTTAGAAGGGCGGCACGGCGGCGCCGGAGCCGCGCCACCAGCGCCATCAGAGCCCACCTGCTCACGGCAGGGCCCCCCCCGCACGGCCACGGCTACACGGATCAGCTCATTTTGGGTTTGCGTGGATCTGTTATATATCCCAAGCTTAGGAGATACTTAAGAAGCCCCCAACCCTATGTCATAGAATCCCAGTCAAGAAAACCTGCCGCCTGCCACACAGAAATTCCACAAAAACAGCTACCTGTACAACAGCAAGGTATTATTTATCTAATTAAAATCTGTGAAGGGATGGGACTGAAAGGAGTAAGTTTAACAAAAACTCTTATATTTTTCCCCAAATATTTTTGACAGAGAAATGCGTAACTAAAAATACTGCTCCCGAGTACTGCGTAAGCACAGATACCACATGAGAAACACCAGCAGAACACTGTCTTCAGTGATCTTACCTGCAACAACAGGGCAGCGGTCTCATAGTGACCATTCAAGCATGCATAAATCAAGGGAGTATTTCCATAGATATCCTTCTTATTTTGTTTAGCATTGTAATCCATCAGGCACTTTACCACCTATTGAAAGAAGCAACAACTACTGAATAAGAGTACTGAGTTACTGAGTATGAGACTAATTTTCATGTTTTAACACCCACTTTTAAAAAAGAAAAATTTAAGCAACTACAAAAAAGGCCAGAAAAGAAAACTCAAGGTGTGTGAAAAACAAATATAACCAGTGTGAAAAGTGCATATTATATGGCTCTACGCAATATATTTACTATATTTGTTATGTTGTGCTAATTGTTAATGTGGTATTAATATTTTGATAGTATGGTAAATGTAGTTTTGTAGTTAAAATGTAGTTTTTATGTACCAACCACAGGAAAATATAAATCTTTCAAAGAAGAAAGAATTTACTACTTTCTTATCAGAAGAGACCAGCTCCTCCTGCTTTTCTCAGCCTAATGGACGCCATAGAGATTAAAGGAAAAAAGTGATACTAACCAGAAACAATTCTTAGTTAGAATGGAATTTATGCATTATGTATAAGCTGTATGAATATTCAACAGGCTATTGCTTTTAAGACATAATTTTTTGTTAACAGGGGTCCTTCTTCAGAGCTTGTAGCTCGGGAGAGGCACCCAGACGTCTGTAACTTTGTTTTTATTGTCTTGTATTGTCCTAACTCTAAAACTGTTAAATTTTTTACTCTAATTCTATTTTTATAACCATCTTATTTACTATTAAACTTTTAAAATTTTAAAACAAGTGATCGGCGTTTATCACAACCAGTAACTTAACAAAACATCAAAACCCAACCACCACAGCAGCAGCTTTTCCAAACTCATCACAACACTTGGAAGGAGTTCTTAATATCGTAATTACCCCATGAACTAATCTACAACTATCCTATGAATTAACCTACAACTCTGAGTTGTATCCTTGGTTTTGTCTTGTGCTTTGTCTTCCCATCATTTTCAAAATTCTCTTTTTTCCTCCTGCAGTCTTCAGCTCCTTATTTTTAAAACCCTAATTTTCCGCTTTTCTGCATCTTTCCATTTGCCTGTCTGCCCCTGCTTGTTCACGTTTGTTATTTTCCCGTCTCATTTACTCTCCCTCCTGTATTGACACCATCCCGCCATGGGCTCGTGCTTCTCCTTCGCTGCTTTTGCTTCCCTTGAAGTGAGGGACGAGCTATCCGCGGCCTCAAAGCTCCACTCAGCTCGTGATCTAATTAAAGGAGTTGAAACTACCGTAATTATTTAATACTGTGCCTACTGATGGTACCGAGACACAAACATAACCTAGAGAAGGAACGCACACAGAAGATTCAGCTGCACAAGGGATGTTTAAAGTTTTTAAAGTAGGACAGAAGGTTTTTGCACCACTTGCACTAAACCAGTATTTTAAGCCATTTATTAAGAAAAGGCGTCTACTGAAAGGGTCTCCGCTCCAAGTTCCCCCTTTCCCTCTGGAGATTTTAAGCGCTGAAAACACAAACCAGAAGGGCCAAACTCATTTTCTCAGTTCCCGGTTCGGTCTGGCGGCTGGCGTGCCCAGCAGCAGAGCCCCAGGTGCCAGCGCTCCCTGTCCAAGGCAGGTTACCTGGCAGTGTCCCCTCTGGCAGGCCAGGTGCAGGGGAGCTGCCAGCTGCGCGTTCCGGGCGCCGGCGCTGGCGCCGTGCCGCAGCAGCAGCGACGCCAGCTCGCCGTGCCCGTGCAGGGCAGCCACGTGCAGCGGGGTCAAACCGTCCTGGTTGGAAACGTTCACGCTCAGCCCGTTGGAACAGATCCTGGAAAACTTCTGTTGGGGAAAACACACAAGAAAACGGTAACGATAACCGTGCTTTAATTAGCGAAATAGCCAAATACCTGCTAAGTTTATATAGAACAAGGCGGGAGGGCATTACAGGAAATTCTGCTAGAGCCTAACTCGAGGCCTTCAGAAAAAGTCAGTAAAGCAGAGCAGCTTGGGAGTATTTTTCAAGACAAATTTACTTTTATTGTTATCTCTTTTCTTCCAACCTGAGAACTTCACGGAGAGCAATTCCAGGAAAGTATTCATGATGTTAAAAAGAGTTTAAAGCAGCACAGGTAGAGACCTAAGTAAAACTGAAAGTTTTTAATACCGCTGTTAAGATGCTCATACTGGATATGAGGCAGTGTTAGTGAGTTACTTTCATTTAAACAGATATTTATGTTCTTTGAGACAGAAAATAAACACCTCTTAATGCTACGTGAAGCACAGGGTAATAAGGATACAAACTAAAATTAATTTAATTCATCTGAGGCAAGAGCGGCCCAGAAAACAGAGTTCCCTGGGGGGCCAGGATAAGGAAAGCACCTGCAGGACAGTTTACCCAGCAGTACAGAACATCCTCTTTCACTCTTCTTGCAAACTGCCTGACATTTACAGTGGTGCACAAGCTTTCATTGTGTGCTTTCAACGTGTGCCTGCCTACCAGAGGGGTTGGGATTAATGAACAAGTTCCTTCTTCTCATTCAGCAGATAAACAAATTCCACAGCAGATGCCATTCCCCTCCCTGTCAGCGATGAAATGAGCTTATGGACGGAGCTCTGGCATCTTGAGCACATGATCTCTGTCCTGAGGGCACAGGGACACCCCTTAGCAGAGAACAAAGCACCATGTCAAGGTGAAGCATTTGAGGACATCAGCAGCTCTAAGCCTGCACAAAATAAACGTGTGGTGGCAGTGGGGAATTTAGAAGTTAAGCCATCTCACAGTGCTGTTAACCCCGAAGTAGCCAATAAATTGAAAATTTGCACTTAGGTTTATTTACAATGACTTATCCAGTCATGTAAACCTTCAGACACCTCCTGGAAGGCAAGTTGTGGAATTTCTATTTCCAAAAAGCTGAGATTGGTCCTTATTTAAAACAACAACAACAAAAAAACCCCAGCCAAACCAAAAACACATTAAAAACAAACAAACCAAAAACCCCCCCCTGCACACCCATAAAAAAAAAGTATTGTAAAGCCTTCCTGTATTCTACAGAGTGTAGTAAATTAGGAGGAAGGAAATCTTTGCAACTGAAAAGAAAGTCTTTGTAATTATATCTAATCTCTGAAGAGGCTTTAGATATGGCTTGTAGAAAAGATGCCATGCAGTAACAAAAAAGACTTTATCAGCATTACATGGATTCTGGGATTAGCAGGTATTCCTTGCTGAACTGATTACTAACAGGTAAGCAGATCTGCTCTGCCAGTAGCACTGTAAACTAAGAAGAACCAGAGGCTTAGAAAAGAATGGTTATTCAAAGTTGCCCAAATCTTCCTGATAGCACTCCAAAAATCCTAAAAAAAACCTGTGAAGCTTTCTCAATCCTTTAAACATTGAGCGAGTCCATGAACACTGTTCCTGTATCCAAAATTTTCAACAGTTCGATTAAAAAAAGAACAATTTCATACCATCAGATGAAGTGTGAAAATCTGTATTTAGTTAATTGCTTTTTAGACAGAGAGACAGAGGTGCTGGGCAATATGAAGGCTATTTCCCTGGAGCTCAAACTTACATTACAAGAATATAAATGATTCTTTTTAGAGAATGAATATTCCAACCTTTTGTGCTGGCCCACATTTTGAGCACTGGCATAATGGATGGCAGAATTCTGGTTTTGAGGTACTGGCTGTGTCACCCTCATCTTCCAAGTCTTCTTCCATCCATTCCAAGAGATAACGGACCTAGCATGAGAAGCAAGTCCTTCTTTATAGAGTCCAGAAGTTGCATGTCCTAACAGATCTGCGTGTAGACAAGTCAGATTTGACAAACACACACTTGTGAGAGCACACAGCTACCTCCTGCCATCAGCTGCCCACAGGCCAAATTAAAAAATGAAGTGTTATTGTTGACAAAGCAGCGAGGAAGTTCTCCAAGTACAGCAGGGAAGTGAATCATAAATGACTCTCTGCTGCCTAATCACAACTTCAGTGTTCACCCACTCTCAAACACTCCAAATCCTTTTAGCTCAGATGATTTGTGCCAGCTCATATCAATGTCAATTTTGTTTCATATTTTGCTTTAAAGAACATAGGGAATGACAAAGATTACAGCATTTAACTGATACCCAAAACTTTGCAGGGGCACTGACTTTCCTTTGTCACTTCTCAGGAGTTGGACAGTCTCACTTTTTCCTCAATGTGCAATGTCTCATTTTTGAGGGAGAGGCCCTTCAGTGAAGTCTTAAGGAATTCATGTGCAACCTGCAGACAGTGATGCTTAGGGCATGTAAAATTTTACATTACATTTCATTCAACAACAACAACAAAAACTGTTTAAGCAGTACATTTTTATCTTGAAATTCATTAATCTACATTTCACTAAAGTCATTTTAGGATTAGCAGTGACTGCATTAAGTCTCCATGACTACAGGACCAAGCCAAGAGCTCTACAGCTGCTAGTCCAAGGGAATGGGGACAGGGGGATTTCTGAGACATTCCTCCCACTCTGTTTACTCTCACACTTGTCACAGGTTCTGCTCCTCATCACTGAGCTCTGGGAAAACAACACATCCATGTCCTATCCACTTAAACACATGCAGCTACAGCAAACCCCAGGACAGCCAGGAAGGGCTCTGTATTTTGAATGATAACATATTTGAGCCTGAAAAGAGATGTTTTTACAGAATATTGCTTTCCCTGCAAATTCTACGTTGTTTTCTGGAGTAAAGGGAATATTCTATCAAGCCTGCCTGTTTATGGAAGGCCAGCTCAGCAAAGCTTTCCTACTTGCTACATTTGGACATGTCTAAAACAAGCAGAACTGTCACTTCAGTTCCCCCTTTCCCTGAGACTCACCAAGACCTTCACAATCGACTTCCTCCTCCTCCTGTGACAGCCCAATACTGCTGCTCTCATTATGTGCACATATATGTGCACATTATATTATGTGCACAGCTCCCAACACATCGATACCAGGGTCTCCCAAAAACCTGAACACACTACTCCTGTGCCCATCTCTTTATACTTACACTGCAGGAGCCATTCTTCTTGGTTTGAAGGTATTTTTTGTCAAAATATTAACTGTATTTTTAAGTAGACACACTTGTCCAGTCTCATTTGCCAGGTCACTTGTCACCTGAAAGGTTCTTTACACTGCTGGGTTACTTTGGAACACTCAGCTGAGCACTCTGGGTCTCTGTACCCAGACTCCAACCTTCCAGCTGCTCCACAGCACTTATTTCAGACAAGAGATTTGCTTTTTTTTCCTGTGGTAGATTTGCTCACATCCTTTCCACTGGACAGGCTGGCTACAAGGAGAGCACCAAAACCAGTAGCTATGCTGAGACAACACCAATCACATCATAATGTTTATTTTTTTAAAATCTTCCAGTTTCTTCCACTTTGTTAATGCCTCCCCTTGCAAAGCTCAGCTGGCTGTCACAGCAAAAATCTACAGCAGCCCTAATGACCTGGTTGCTGTGGCTGTTCCTATGGAGACAGACCTCAGGCTGTCAGAACAAGGTCAGAGTTTTTAAATACCCGTGGTTTTTTAATAGATATGCAATCTGTAACCTTTGTCATCCAGTTGGATGATTCTCCTTTCATGAACAGTTTCACATGAACTTCAGTAACGAGAAAAGTAAAGCCACAGAAGATAAGGTGATTCTGTCATCTGAATGCACAGAATGCATTTCTATATGCTTCTCATTGCTGCTATCTACTGAGCAGTGCTGGTTACTATTTTTCCAGCAAGTTGTGGTGCTACATTTAATTTGCTTGATGAAGTTTAGATTTTCACAAAGTGGGTGAAAAGTTAACTGGCCAGGAAGATGGCAAATATCACTGTTGTATGTGTTACTGCTTCTTGAAATGACTGGGCTGGCTTGGAAATAATTCTTATATTAATTCTTAGTATAATGACATGTATTCAACAACTGAACAGTTCTTTGCTCTATCAGCTGATAAATTATTTCTGTCATCTCAGTGGAATAAAACAGAAGAGAAACAGTATTAACATGACACATATTTTGTAACATGAGTTTTCTATTTTCTGATGACTCTAGGAGGCTTCACTGGCATTTGTAACTCTTGGTACAAACCAAACCCAAACAGGTTTTTCAGAACACACACCCAGCAGAGCAAACCTGCATTCTCACACAGCTTTATGGTTTTGTTCTGTGAACTACAAGAAAATCAAGAAATCTACAGCCTTATACATATTTCCAAAGGCAAAACTCCCAAAGATTTCCTGTGTCATCTTCAAATTTGCAGTAGAATGACATTGGAAGCATCTTATTTTTTTAAGGAATAAAGCCAATAAGAAATAAAAAATATAGTCGAGACAGGTGGTACCACAAATTACAGAACATCACCTCTGAAACTGATATTATTATTGCCATCAGCTGTCCATTTGAGGTGAAATCCAAACTACATGTAGTTGTGAGCCCCACAAATAGCATCACTGTGCTGACTAGTGTAACCCAAATTTCCTCTTTTCATGAGATTATTACCCAAAACATTCTCCACTTGATACTATTTACAAGTAACTTCCTCAATTTGAACGAGATAAAATGGAATTCAATGATATTCAACAGCCACATTAGCACTCACCATTTCCAGATCTCCATCAGCAACTGCTCTCAGGAGTTTCTCCACCTGTGCAAGAAGAAAATTATTTATTTGCTTTGTTAGTATTGGTATTAAGCAGAACACAGAAAATCCTGTGGCCTTTGCTAACCTCCTAAGCTCATGCAGTAGGATTACTGCTGGCCCATTTCATATTTGTTGATAAAGTTTTAAAGGAAAAACCTCCTTCCTTTATGAAACAGAAAATCTGTACAAGGCCTGTGGCCATTTGATGATCTCTGACTTGCTCAGTTAAACAGTACTTATCTAAATTGAGGCTATTGTGGCCCACCCGTAAACAAAGCCATGTAAGCTGATATATTTTATTATGCTGCTCCAGCAGCAGCTGCCCCCTGCATTTCTGAGTGAACCTAATGTTAAAAATCCCTGCTCAAGGCAAATTCCCACCCTAATACTGTCTGGACTCTTGCTGAGCTCTCTATGCTACCAGGAACACAAAGGATGGCAGGTTTCATGGTGCTGTTTGAGAAACAACAGCTGAAGATGAAAAAGATGCTTTCCAATCGTTACCTTTACAGCTGCAGATAACTGGTTTAATCCTGTGCCAAAACCCAAACACTTACAAATCTACTTTGACCGTAAGTATGAAATTTGTTCTCTTACTTAAAACCTGGAAAGATTTAAGTATCAAGGGTGTGCATGAGGACAAGCACCTGCATTAGCCCATTCACGTGCAAGGTCAGGGCTGCACTGCTGGGTGAAGGTGCTCACCAGCTCTGCAGGGGGAAAAGAGACACGTGAGGGAAGAAGGGGTGGAAGGTGCTCTGCAGAGCACTGGTGCCATTCCCCTGAGCTCTCAGGCTGCTCGTGAAAGCAGGAGGAGGAGATTAACTTGTCTCTTCACTTCTCTAATTCTCTACTCTCACATGAAGGAGCCGAGATCCAACTTGATAGGAATGGGAAAGGTGCTGGCAAAAGGGCAGGGAGAGTCCAGCGGTCCTCTCACAATTCACCTGGCTCTGCAGAGTGGCAGGAATCATTTCAGAAACTTGGTGAAAGTGAGTTTCAGCACTATAGCAAATCATTCCAGCCCTGTGCTAGAGTCACCCAAGATGCTGCAGTGGAAGCACACTTGTTTCAGTAGTAAGGAACACCTTGCAGGCTGAAGATGCCATGGAGTGACAGCTTCAGTCACAGGTCAATCTTCAGATGGAAATTACCACCCTGCTGAGGGTGACAGCGGTGTTTGGCAAGGCAAACAAGGAAGAATGAGACTCAAGTTTGTGTTTTATTGCTCTGATCTCTTTCTTCAGGGTTTTAGATGAAGAACAGGACACAAACAGCTGAAAAATTGGAGGGCACATTAAATCTCTGCATTTTTATCTCTTCTTAGGAATGTTGCTAAGTTTGGTTTTATTACTATCATTCTAATATGGGATGAAGGTCCTTGAAGTCATGCACTGGTCACTCCAGCCACAATCTATGATTCTTTGATTTTTTTTCCTTAACTTTGAATGTCTAGAAGTCAGCTGTCTAAATCTCAGCCAGGCATTTGAACTCCCTCTCTAACTATGGGACAGAATGCAGTTAACAACACCTGAGTACAACTCAGGTCCAAGTAAGCGTGTCTGAGATTAACTCTTCTCTGGAGTTAATTTCCCTCCACTGACCAAGGAGGGGAAATATGTGTCTGAAGTGAAGACAACTGTCATCCAGAAGTTGGGTGAGCTGAATCCCAATCTCTCCACATATACAGCTAAAATGGACTATACACACTGGGGAGGTTTGTGCCTCCCCTAAACCTCCCCTAATCACACAGAATAACGCCACTGGAGAATGTAAAGGTCTTAGGGATTTTTCAGGAGTCATCTTATGCCATACAAGATGCCTAACAGTAATAGCAGTGACCCACAAGCTCTGATAATTTCTTTCCAAAAATAACAACTTTCTTAAAGTACTAAAAGCTGCCTCAGGCCCCAGGAGTGGTACAACATTTGTTATGCAGCTTATAGATAATTTATTAAGAGTACTTAGGGCAAAATGTCTGCTACACGCATTTCCCCATTTTCCAGTTTGTCTTCTCACTCTTCCATGGAACAGAAGCTTCCTTTAAATGCAAAAACAGAAGGAACAAATCTACTGTAATTCACCAGCATGGCCAGTTTTTCTGCTGCTGAACAGAAACTGTGCATGGAGATTTTAGTTCCAACAGAGAAAGTCCCAAATTTACAATCCTGGCTCTTTCACTCTCTCTTTTCTAAATCATAATAAACAAGCCACTATGACTGGCTCATTTAAGAGTTTAACTCAGTATTGATTAATAAAGGACTGACTGGATCCCCTTAATCCAAGGTGCAAGCCCTGAAATCTGGAAAACTGACCACATCAGTTTCCCATTACTTCCAGTGGTATTTCCTTCATGGAGCTCTCTCAGCATCAGGCTCTTTGAGCAGGGAGCCCAGGTGAAACTTGGCAAACAGAAGTGAACTAAAGCTGGATTACAGAGAAGGTCATTAACCCCAAGGAGCTCAGGTGTAAGCAGTTTGAAATCTTTTTCCCTGGTTTGAACTACAGTCTTAGCACTTGGGTGTGATAAATTTGTTCCTTCAAAGAAAAAGAAATCCTCCATCTACAAGGAGAACTTATTTAGAGTGCTCGACTCTGTCCAAAAAGGGAGGTACAGCCCTACACTGAGCCCCTCAGAGCAACTCAAGTGTGAAATCACATTGTCCAGTGAAAATTTCCATCTCTGTGTTCCTTCAATATTTTTAGAAAATCTGAACTTCTGGCAAGAAAAGAACCTTCTGATAGCAGGAAAAGGAAGAATTTGAAGGTAGTGGCTATATTGAGAAAAACATTGTTAGGAGGTCAATTTGGTAAAAAAAATGAACAGACAGACTAGGAAAAATAAAAAGAAGCATCAGACTGAGTGATGGTATGACAGTCTTGGGAAGGGGTAACAAAGTGTGAATCTGAGATCCCACAGGAAAAAATTCAGAGGAAGCCATCTGGTGTGGGCAGAGCAAAATCAGCAAACACACACATGCAAGATATTTAATATATAGTCTGGACCTCTTCACTTGTTACAAAATTGATTCCTATATTGAAAACCTATATGCCTATATTGAAAGCATGTTTTAACACTCCAGTTTGCTGTTTGTCAGCACACCTGCACTAGTCTCTTTTTCCTGGCAGATTTTGTAAGCTACCAGCGGCACTTAATTCCTGGGTGGGACAGCCAGGTCCTTAGGGCACTGACTGCCTCTGTACTTCGGTAAACCTCAACAAATTCTCAAATTATGTAGTTAACTTCAATAAATATGAACAACTACTTCAGAGATGGTGTCAATTTTTCTCCAGAAATAACCAACAGAGCAGTTGAAACCACACAAAAACAAGTGCTCAGGGGCTGAGAAGACAAACCCCTGAGGACAGCAGTTATTATTTTCCAAACCAGAGCAAAGGCTATTCCTGAAAAAACAGTTTAAAACACTGTGACAAATTATCACTCTTTTAGCTTCCTTCACTTTGCTTCCTGTCAAAAGCTGTACCTCAGTCTTACCTCTTTATAACTGTTCTTTGTTTCTTCTTGCCTTACATCAGTTGATGCTGAGGACAGGCTTGAGACAGATGACCCTCTGCTGAAAGTTTCTGCTGAGTGCTGAGGAGACCTAAGAGGTGACTTACAGTTGGGAGAAAACAGATGAGAATCAAACAAACAACCAGAAAAAGTTAACTATCAAATTAAGGAGGTTCAGCACAGTTCAGCAATGGGCTGTTACCTCAGAAGCACTTTGCCCTCTTTCCAACGTTACGTAGTTTAATTCCATCAGGGCCAAAATCTGCATAAAAATATTAAAGAGAACCAGTGTAACTCCACTTATAGAGGAATCTACTGACTGAAACACAAATTAACTGACAGCCTAATAATTAGTAACAGATTATGACTGAGCAGATTAAAAGTCCCCTTTACAAGTTCATGTTCTACCCCACAGAGTGTATTCCCGCTGCTGGGGTTAAAATGGGACCTTTCTTCCTCAGAGTGAAACACACCTTTTCTCTCTAAGAGTGAAACCCTGTCAGCTCCACACCTCTGTGGTGTTGCATCAGAAAGAGCTCAGGCTGGAAGATAAAGAGGGATACCTTGGAATTTAATGCACACTGCAGGGAAGTCTCTTTCATCCGGTTCTGAATTTCTGGGTTTGCCCCATTTTGCAAGAGCACTTCGATGATCCCTTGATAGCCCCAGCGAGCAGCAATGTGGAGAGGAGTGTCTCCCTTCTCATTGCCAATATCCAGTCTGCAGGAATGCACATCATAGTACACTAAAGCCTTGACGCACTGGGAAGGGAAGGAAAGGAAAGGTATCAATAAATTATAGTGTTGTGTCTCAGTTCAGACGACAGGCACAATCCTAAAAGGTTTGTTTTTATTGCTGCTCAAGTAACCCATTACCTAAAGAGCAGGCTTTAGTGGTTCAGTGCCATAAAATAAAGAGTTAAATAACCGCATTTGCAAAGCACTGCTATCTTCAATGTGAACTCACATTGAGAATTGCTACAAACTACCAAATAAAGTCCTCATTTAGAGCATTAAACAATTTAGCCTTCCAATATTTTTATTTACTTTTTAAAATATGTAAGTTTAGCGCTAATTTGCATCAGTTTAATTCCATTGCATTAGAATGCCCATTTGGTTTGTTACAAAACAATTACTTACATCCTCATGACCGTAAGTGCAGGCTAAATGAAGTGGAGTATTCCCATTATTGTCCTGAACATCAGTACTTGCCTTGTAGTGCAATAAGAGCAGCTTAAAAGAAAAACAAAAGTAGACATTTAAGTAACTAAAAAATTAATGTACAAACAATTATTGCCCTGCAGATTCCTTTAGGGTTCTGGCACGATGAAGCACTTCATGAGACACTAGCACTGCCTCCTGTCTCAGACACCACCCTCTTGGCACTGCAGCACTGTTTGTGCCCTACCCTGAGAATCAAAAAGTCTCTTCTTACATATTCAGAATTTTAATTGAAAAAAAAAAATGAATTCTCTTCTGTAGCAAATACTGCAATGTATTCACTACATCATCTACCTCACATTGCAAGAGACTATGCAAGTGAAGACAGCTTAATTTCAACAAAGCTAATTGAAGAATATCACGTGTATTAAATTCAAGTAGACAATAATTACTGTAGTTAGACAGTCTATCCTAAACACAATGTGAAGCATTTAACTCAGCCCAATGACTGCAATGGTTGTTCTGTCTCAAGCAAGAGCAGAGATGCTCTCCATTTGTATTATGTATTGGACATTTGTGTTAATGAAGTGGATGAATTATCAGGTGTGCAGAGGTGCCAGCTGGTTATTACCAATGGCTGAAAACCTTGCAGAAGAAGAAAAAAATTCTTGCAAACTACAATGATGAAAGATCCTCCATTCTGACAGCTTACACAGTTCTGGTAAAAGCTCCCCAGAAGATCTACACAACAGTAACATTAGAAGAGCTAAGTAAGAGTCATGTATTTATTGTTTAGGTTAGGTGTTGTGCTTACTGTAACGTTTTGATATCCCTTCTGACAGGCCAGGTGAAGGGGAGTTGAACCGTGGTAATCTGTAGCATTGACAATGGCTCCTTTGGCTACCAGTAAATCCACTAAGGAAGTCTGACCTTGGAAAATAAGCATTCAAAGAAAGGAGTAAACCTTGCACAGGAACACTGCAACTTTCCAAATCCAAACAGTGAGTATAAAGCAAGATACCCTGCATTTCTGCATACCATGTTTCCATATACTGCACATTCACTGCCTTGATATTTGGGGCTTTTTGTGGCAGATTATTCAAGGTCAAAGCCCCATAAAAGAACCTCCAGCTGAAAGCAAGCTATATTTGTATCCTACTAGTAACAGAAGAAAATACTTAGATTCAATATAATAACAAAAAAGGAAATTACAAATAAGAAACCACCCCGTAAGAAAATAACGCAGCTTCTAATAAAAGGAAGATCAATTACATAATGAACATTAGAATACAGTGTTACAGATCTACAACAGCCTGCTGCAGGAAAGACAAAAGGTGTTTCCCAATCTGCTAGTCCTTTAAAACACGACTGGTTTCTGAGGACACATTTTTACTTTTTCAAAGCTGAAGAAAGCACCACGGTGGTAATCACTATGGCAAAAGTAAACAGTCAGCAAACAAAAAATAACTCAGCCATAAGAAACTGAGCTTCGAAGAATGTACAACTTCAGTCTGTGCTCAGATAGAAACAGCAAAGAAGCAAAAAACCAACTTAATGAAGAATTCCAATGTTAATACAAAGGTGGAAAACAGGCTGACATAGAGTTTCAAAAGCAAAAGGAGTAGGAAACTGTAGTGGAGAACAGCAAGGCCACTCACCACAGATAGCAGCTATATGAAGCGGAGTGTATCCCCGATCATCTCGGGAAAAGGGGGTGATAATGGAAGGGTCGTTCAGTTTCCTTGAAAACACAATGGTTTGAAAGCAGCTTAATTACCCAGGGGGTGGTAAGAAGGAGGAGAGAAAGGGAAAAGCTGCCAAGGATGACAAAAAAATTATTTTGGAACTTTTTATCCTTTTCCATTGCCAAAGGATTCCATACAGAGCTTTACATGTTGTTAAGAGAAGTGGGTTAGTCCCAGATCTGTAAATTTGATTCAAGAGACGAAACACCATGTTTACCAAAGGACACACAGGCTCCATTACAGAACCAGTGGTTCCAAAGGATTCTGTATGCTCCCAATATTCTCCCTGTTTTTTCAAACCACACACACACACGCTCTCTGCTACATCCCAAAGTGCTACCAAATTCCTCCACAACCAAAAGCTGCATACTTTCTGAAGCAAAATGTTCTTAGATGAAGGCTTCCACACAGCTTTCTATGCATTTGTGGGGTGAAGAGTGCTCACCCAGAAACCAGCTTCTCGCATTTGTCACAGTAACACAGCGGGTGACACATTTTCTGCACAGTGTCCTTATCACTGTCACCTTGACTTAGCAGCCGCTCCACTTCCTCCTGATCACCTGAAGCAATATGCTACAGAAAAAACAAGAGAAGAGAGGATGAGAAACCAATATAAAAGGCCTCATTTTAAGAAAAAAAAGCCAAGAGTAATTTATTGAAGCACAAAATGAAAGGAACCGATTATGAAAGACGTATTCAAACATTAGAAAGCAGAAATGAACAATGTCACAGCACAAAACCCCTTAATGGGCATTCAGTATTAAAAAGAAACTGTTCTTGGCTTACTTCACTTTCTATAAAAAAAACTAAAACAATTCCTATTGTCCTCTTTAGACTCAATCATGAAATTGAGCTCCCTCTGTGCAAAAACATGCCTATAAAATTACTAAGTCTCTGGCCATAAGCTGTGAACACATATAATTAGAAGCTCTGCTTTGTGTCCTTGTATAGGCAAAATTCTTCTAGAATGACACCATGAAATTAACAGATAATATGAAGGAGCTGTCAGGTGACTACATTTAAGTTATTTCAGAGAACTCTTCCAATTTCAAGCACCAGAAGCTGTTAGACACAAGCAGTATCACATCTGTACATTAAATGGGCCACACAATATCAACAGCAATAGCATTTCATCCTCATTTGCTTCTATATTTCATATAACACGTGCTGAAATCCCTAAGATTATATTGCGTTAATACGGCTTTGGCACAGAAATGTATTCGATTCAAAAGATATTTTTAGCATCTACTAAAACACGTTTCGCAGTACTAATGTATTTAACCCTTCATTATAATCCAGAAAATTGCAGAAAAGGAGGGATAAAAACATGAAACATGCAAATACATACATATTCTGCCATAAAAGTTATTAACCTTAAACAAGCAGTCTATTGGAGCAGCAGACATCTGGGACAACAAGTTCATCCTTTGTCTCAAGAGCAGCTTGTCACACAGACTCTCAGATTCCTGAAAATAAAAGACAGATTGATTATCAATATAGTCATTTACAGGTAAAAGTACAGAATCTTAACAGTGGAATTAATTTTTGAAAATATTAAACACTTATTTACTATATATGAATTATCAGACACGTGAAAATCTGAATCACTTTTAAGATTTTAAGATGTAAAAGACTGGGCACCCATTAAAATAATAACTAGATGTTCACCAAAATATTCCTTTACTGAAATTCACTGTGAATCAACATTAATGAAATTATGGCTGTACCATTTAAAAAAAGAACAGAGCAGAAGTAAAAAATACATATCAAAGCATGAAGTGTAAGAGGTACAACACAGCTTTCTCAAGAGGAGAAATTAAGACAAATTCACATAAAGCATGTCTACTGATGGCTACTAAAAAAGATGACCCAGATACATCCCTGACTCAGTTCTGAACTCTCAGCTGCCGGCTGAAAAATAAAAGACTGCACAAGGCAAAGCCTTGCTCTGCAGCAGATTCATCTATGTCGTATTTCCCACTTGGTTTGAGCTAAGCAGATACAGCTGCAACCCTTGCATCAGAACTTATTCTCTGAGACACATAAAGATACACTTCAGGATGCACAAAGGAATATAAATGCCTCGAAAACCAGGTGGAAATTATGAAGTGGAGTTAGATTTTTGAGATGGCAGCACTGACCCTCCCATGAAATAAAACAACCACCTAAGGAAAACCCTTTCTAAGAATGCAGATGGAAACTTCTGCATGTGGTTGGTTCTGATCCACAGCTGCTTATGGCTGGCAGTGGTGCTGTTGTAGGATAATGGCTCTCCAGAAATGGAAAGACTTCAGCCTCCATAAAACAGAAAACCACTGCATTTAAGACACACACCCATGTATCAGGCAAACTTCTATCATTCAGGATCTGGGTATGCTTTTGCAATTAAAGCCTGTCAAGACCAGATGTAAATGAGTAAAAGCAGTCTGACTCCACTCTTACATTAGTAAGTCAGCATGAAATTTGAGCCCCATAAATTGCAAAGAAACAAGATCAGTTGAGTTCAGACTTTCTAAAAATTAGACTATTCATATTTCAAAATCAACACAGATGCCTCTCATAAAGCTGTCCAAAAAACCCCTTAAGAGTTCTGCAAAAAATGTCATTAAAAACACATTTGTGAGGTCTGAAGATGAAAGTTTTTCTCTGTACTTCACAGGAAGTTGTTTGTATTTAGATACACGAAGGTGACAAATATTCACTGGTCTTTTCAAATCTCAGTACTTTAGCTAAGGATACCCAAGCATATCTTCTCAGAATTACAAGGCATAAAACACTAGCCTCCTTGGATAGATCCTTCACTAAGAACAGGAATAACTTCCCTAAGAAATATTTGATCAAAAATTCAACTGCTGGTACAAGTTCCTAACGTCTAATCAGAATTTCTAGTGTGGATGCTCAGAGACAGCTTTATACTTTCACTGTGGAGAATCTAAGCAACCGTTGGCAAGAACTACTGTAGTTTTAGAACTGCTCTTTCCACAGTGTGTGTCTTCAAGAGAAGTGTTCCCCAAGTGGAATCATTATTTTAAGAGTCACATGAGACAGCAGCCCTAATGTAGAAGTACTATATATTTATTATATAAATCAGAATTTAAAAAAAACAGGTGAAACCACCCATCTTCAACAGTGAAGTACAGAATGACAAGAGAATCATATTCACTGAAGCATTAAACAAGTTTGGGCCTTCAAAGTCAGAACTCACTTGTACTAGCTTTACACATAGCCCAAGAATTTGTCTTTCTTTTAAACAGAGATTGCTTTGAGTGGGACTTTCAGGTATTTTAAGTGTATATTGTCTAGAAAATACACATTCAAACATTATTGACCTTTTCTATCTAATACTATTGTGTAGAAAAAGGAAGTTTTGTACCTATGAGAGTATAACTGTGTAATGACCTGTCCCAAGTCATTCTCACAGATTACAGCTGATGACTTGGAGAAATACAGGTGGCAGAAGCCAGGAGAAGAACTCTTGAACACAAACTAAGGCTAATAAAGTGTTTGGTGGGGAAGGGGAGTAGAAATCATTTCCCTATCTCAAGTTCTTCCCATACATGAAACAAAATGCTGCCTATTCCCTCATGGCTGGCTCTCACTCCCTATTTTTTTATACCTCCCTTGAGCCCTCTGAACCACAGAGTCTTACTACACATTAGCTGTGCACAGGAATGAGCTAATCTCCAATACTTATTTACAGGAATTCTAATTAATGTTGACAATTCAGAAAATAAAACTGACTCTCTCATGCTTTACAGGCTCCTCTCTTCCCCACAGCCAAAGAGTCTCTCAAAGACTTGCATGACCTTGGGTGAAGGGATTTGGCAAGAAGTCCTGAGTGCAATTCACTTACTGCCGTGAGGGTGAGAACGTGCCCATTACCCCACAGGGTACATTAGCTCCCTGCTGAGTTTCTTTCTGGAGTAAGCTTCATTAGGGATTGGACAGCAGCAATACTCAGCTGCCAGCAGCTCCATCTGAAGCCAGCTAGAAAATTAAGCATAACCACATAAGGGGCTGTAATGAAGCCCCAGGGCACAGCCATACTCTTGCTTACTTCAATCCCACACCCCCTCTTCCAGCACAATCTGGAGAAGGAGATCATAGGGCAGCAAGATCACAGCTGCTGCTGCTTCAAAGTTCATCTCCTTTACCCAAGATTAAAGGAAATATCTCAACTGGTAACTCCATGAAGGGAGAGCAATGCTCCTCTACCCTCCTCACTGTTCTTTCTCCATTTCTGCCTCATAGTCCCTCTTTTCATTGTGTGCCACCTTCTCCTACCCTGGAGAAAAGGGGGGTCTGGCTCTTTCCTTTCCAGCTGTGTTAAGGACAAGTTGTCCTTCACTTCATCCTCAGGGTTCTGCTGCCTTCCAGCCAGGCTGACTCCAAGGAAAGGCAATGCAAGAGGACTTTGGGCTGCACATTCACGCTAAAGTGATAAAGTTCTCTAGGTCTGGGGCTGATGTAGCTGAAGCATGGGCAGAAATACATTTGGCTTACTCTTCTCTTGGTGCAGACACTGAATTCCTCATTTAGACTTCTCAAATACACAGTTTATTGCTCAAGACAGGTGCCTCCCAAAGAAATATAGTTCCCTAATGGAAGTGGCACTTAAAATTACAACACTTGAATGCAATCCCAGTGTAAAAGCTGCTATCCTTAGCTACACCAAGAGGGATAGGATCAGGCATTTAATAGGAAACAGTCTTTATTCTAGAAATTTAAGAGCAGTATATTCTATCTTAGCTTGCTGGCATTGTTGTGGAAGACAATTCTGCTTTAGAGTCACTTTTCTTTCACAGCATCAGCTTTGCACTTTCTATATTGATGATGAATGACAGTCAAGTGACTGCAGGAAGCAAAATCATATAGCAGGTTGTTTCTTTTAAACTACCATTTTTATTTTTTGAATATAATTCAGTTACAGACAATAAATACCACTCTTTACACAATACAAAGGTGTTGAGTTTTGTTTTTTTTTTTTTTCTCCAAGTGTACAAAACAAACTTGCACAACAAGTTTATGGAAAAAATCCCAGAAAAGAACAAAATCAAAAATAGCAAGAGGCCAAAATGTTACATTTAGTGCTCCTAAGACTGTGTCCAGGTTGTCCCATCCCAAGCCCTGCACACTGAACCATTATTCTGGCCCCTGCAGTTGGATTCCAGTGCTTAGAAGTTAGGCAGGCATTGAATTCACTCTGGTTCCAAGTTCACTCCTTTTGATTTCCACATCAGCTCAGGAAAACCTAGTTTTACAACAGTAAAAAATTTTACAGGAGTGGTAAGACTGGATTCCCTGACTAAATAATCAGAGTTCTTAAATTATAGAAGTTTCTAAAGTCACATCAGCCTGACTGGCCTGCAGGGATGTGACCAGATTGACAGCAGGTCTAGTTGCCCAGTAGGAAATCTCTCATGCATCCACAAATTTCGTGCTCCTGCCAGGTTAGAGATCCCAAGAGCCAAATTTAACCTTCAGACAACACCTTATGACAACCCTGCACCCCCCTAAGCCATCAGCTCAGTGCAGCATTGTAACTTGCACTGCTAACACGAGGAATTCTTCCAGTATGAAAATTTACTGAGTAATTCCAAATTACACTGCTATCTCCATTCTGCTAGCACAGCTAAGCTTTTTAAAATTACACAAAAAATTAAGCTGTGCCTGCTTCCAAGAACTACACTGCTTTCACGGTCATGGAAGAATACAAACAGGAGAGAAACATACTGGAGACTCATCTGTAGAAAATAACGCTGTCATTTTTCCTCTAACCATATGAAGAAGCAGACTTGACATTTAAGTACTCCCTCAAGAAGTATACAATGAACAAATATTGGTACATAGTTAGGACTTCATTATAATCATTTAGGTAAATTTAGCATTTGCTTCAGGTAGTCACCTCTCCTCAATTTTTTTAAGCAAAAAAAAGGAAATACTTATGTTAGTTATTTGTATGCTCTGGCTGGATTTACACCCACAATGGTACACAGAACTACAAGTGATTTGATATGAGCTACAAGGCATTTGACAGGCTTTAAGAGTAGCTTACTGTTGATCTGTCAGAGAGGTTGCCTTGTCGAATGTACTCTATTGCAGCCTCAATCGAGGTTAGGCAATATCCCAGCTCATCCTTCACTGAACTGCAAAGCCTGAAGTTCTTTATGTAACTCACATTGGCCATCCTGAAAAAAAGAAAAGTTAAAGCCATGAAACACTAGCACTAAGACACTAGCACAGCACAGTGCAGCTCATCTTAGGCAATCCAGGCAGACAATAGGTGTGAGTTGGGAAAAAGCTTCTAAAAAGCTTGTTAGGCCAGCAGGATGGCTGTTCTGAGCTTGTAGAGTGACCAGAACTCTACCTATCCCTTAAATACTCCATGAAAAGTTAATATAGAAGGAATACAAAGTATGAGATAAGGACAATAGGGAGATTAACATCTTTGAAGAGAATGAAGCAGTATTTCAAGCACCATAAGCCACAAAGTGACAGCTACAAGTTAAAAGACCAAATGCTGATCTCGGATATCCAGGATATAACAGCACTGAGAATCAGTTCAGGTACAGCTGGAAGGTTTAGACAGACTTGCTGAAAATGAGGAGACACAATAGTGCAGGCTAGCAGCAAGTAATTAAATAGTCACATCTACTTTCTCTGTAAGAAATGCATAAAGGTGTCACAGCTCCCAGCACAGACAAGAGAACCACTCTGAGAACACTGTATTGGCATACAGATTTGGTCAAGAGATGTCCTCCCACTACAACTTTTTTCTGGGCTGAGAATCAAAACAGGCACATTCCTGACAGCTCCTTAATTTAGTTACACATATAAGACTTCTTTGCTATTTGTCCTATAAAACATTTTCTGCATTTCAACAGGACATTTTACACTTTCAGGAAGTTAGTACTGTATGCTCAGAAACATCTGTCCCTACAGCAGCACTACACAAGATGGTAGGAAGGAGCTCTATATAGCCAAAACAGTTACATACCAGTTTGGGATTTCTGTTTTTACAAGCAGGTACAGCAAAACAGAGAGAAGATCATCTGCACACATAGTTTCCATGTTAACTAAAAAAAAGAATTCACATTTGGTATTAGTCATGTCATGGCTCAAATCAAGAGCCAGCTCTACTAGCAGAGAATGCATGTAAAGTCCAGGGCAGGCTCCCAAAATGTTCTCAATCTCTCACTGAAATAGTCTGCCAGGAACCAACACACAGATGCAGTTTGTGCAGTACACACTGCAATATTTGACTAGCATCCCTCCCTTCCCACACAGCAAGAGCCAGAGCACTAGCTCAAGATTTCTGAAATTCTTGAGGGTGAAAACTATGCTCAAAGTTGATATGTTTTTCCTTAACCCAGCAGTCTTCCTAGAGAAAAGAAGAGATGAAGTAGGGAAAGCACAAGTTCACTGTGCTACTCTATTTGCTTTATAGAAGTATCTTCTCTTTTCAAGCTAGATAAAGTAAATACCAGGTTAAGAGGATTGTGCTTCTGTATCACAGAATGACTTCAGTAATCCACAGCAGCACATTTGTTTGGCCCCAGCCAACAGTGCATTTTGCAAGGGAGATGCATCTCAAGAGTATCAATTTCAAGATGTCAAGGGAAGCATGGACAAATACACAAGAATGAGCTAGCAGCAATCTCAGGTGTTTGGAATGGATCACCCTCAGTATCCTGGCAGATGTGAACTTCCTCCTAAAACACACACAAGCTAACCCAGTATATACTGAAGTGCTTCGTGTGTGCTGGTTAAGTTTAAAGTTATTAACTGACTAATTACTGACCTCTTTGGCTTGGAGACTGCATAATAATTTGTACAACTTTACGTAGACAAAGTAGCTTCTGTTGAGGGGAGGTGCATTTGTTCAACTGACCCAGTTCTCGCTTTGCACGTGGTATATTAAAACTACAAAATAATTAGAAAGGAATGATTAGCATAGAGTTCCTCTGCAGGATGTCCAAAGCCCAAGTTTTAACTTATTCAGGGCTGAATTGAAGAATGATTCCAAAATATTCCCACTTCTACTCGAAGTGCACCTGCATTTCTGCATCCTGTAGATGGCTTAAAAACATAAAAGTAAGGGAGACAACCATCAACGCAAAGATTGTCCTCATATGACACTTGCAAATCTTTGATTGTACATCTCAAATAAAAATATAAAAAGCTTGCTGTGTCTGAAGGAAGACACATTCTGGCTGGCATGATCCTATTTAAGAGAGGATCTCAGTGACTCTCCAAAGAATCCACAGTTCTCTCTCACCTGAACTCAGGCTTCACTCCAATGTCTTTTTGCTGCAGGTCTTGAAGGCTCCTTGTGATTTTATTAAAGTCAGCATCCTAATCAATAGAAAGGCAACAAGTTTTTAAAATGCCTTAGATGAACATCAACTACTATGTAGCTAACAAAGAAACATACCTCACTTGCCTCAATCGTCCCCACATATTTGAAGACTAGATCATAAATAGCATGATGGATGTACATCTGTAGAAAAAAAACAAGTAGTATTTTAAGCATGAAAAGGAGAATTAAAAACAGCTTGCTAATTATTTTCCTTCATTTCAGATGCTTACTTCAACTGCTTGTTTGATCAGATTCATCTGCTCTTCTTGCTTTGCAAGCATCTTCTAGAAAAGCAAAGCCATAAACAGCAAGAGAAAGTCAGATAGTTTATTGCTTAAGGAACACTGTGCTATGTATTTAGGGGAGTAAGTCTTTACCAAGTGCGAATCTCTCAAAAGATGCTGCAGACATTTGGTATAAAGTGCATTGACAGAATCCTAGGAGAGAGGAAAGATGAAAGCCATCAGATTCAGGTTAAGGGGACTTGAAGGAACAAAGCCTAAATGAGTAAAGTCTTCCCTGTCTCAAAAGCATACAGTATGGCAAAAGCATTCGCAATAATAATTGCATTTACTCAACAGCTCAGATAGTGACACTCTTAAATGTGAATTACCACTTCACCCTCCTCCCCTTTCACAACTCTAGGCTACTCTGACACAGAAAAGCTCCATAAGGCAAAGATAAGAGCAGCAGTGAATTAATTATCCTCAGCAAATTAGACATCAGGAAGGAAGGTACTGACTATGTAGTGGCGGAGGCTTTTCCTTTCGTGTTCTTTAAATGTTCTATAGAAAGATCCTATGTATTTATCAAATCTCTCACAGTGCCTTCCCAAGAACTCTCTAACATCTTCAATGTTTTTAAGGGAATAGGAGTTTGATGAAGCTGTAGATTCACCTAAAATAAAAGCCAAGAATTAACACATAGGCCTAATATGTATGCATGGTAAAATACATTTTGTGCCCACATATAGAGCCAGCTTGTGTGCACTGAAACATGAACTCAGCTCACTGCACCCTGAACTAGAGGTATTACCTTTAATAAAAAAAGAAATTAATGTGTCACATTTGAGCAGGCTCCCCTGCTTTTTATGTCAAGTATTTATTTGGAATAGTTAAAATAGATTTCACTTGTTTTTTAGGCTGGGATAATTTATTACCACATACACTCAGCTTATGAGTTGTGTAAGTCAAGCTTGAAAGTAGAAGAAAAGCACATTACAGTGTTGACAGAGTGCCCATGCAGGAAGTCAGGGTGCTTTAAGTGAGCTGCAAAAATCCCATCTTGGACTTTTACATAAGCTATTCTTTATTTAGACATGCTTTGTCTGGATGGGAGAGCAAAGTTCCATGAAGCAACATTAAAGCAAATCCACTTTTCCTCTGAATAAGAGAAATGAATCCCCCACTTAGAATTCAAAATTTTTTCTAGGCAAATCTTTCATCTGCAGTCAAAGGCAGCCAGCTAATAAGAGGCTTAAATCATTCTTTTGAAATTAGAAACTCCTTCACTTCTGAAGGACTGAGATATAATTATATTAAGTAATGGCTATAAAGAATATCCCAAGAATAATTTTTGAGATATACATTAACACTTAGAGAATTTAAGGCTACATGAATGGCAGCTGGGTGGTTTTGTGGTTTTTTTTCAGAAAGCCTTCTGTACTTCCCTCACAGTACTACTTTCACACTACCCTAGTACTACTTCTCTTCCCATTCACTTGTTTCAAATATTCTTATTTATTTAGGAAGACTAATGTTTTTATTTCAGAAAAAGCTGAAGCTTCTGTTCTTCTTAATTAGTAAACATAGATTGCTATACAAGTTCACAAGGACATGCTGTTAACACTCATACTATTGATAGTAGTCTTGAAAATAGTGTTACAGCAAAAGCACTTACAGTGCAGGACAAAAATTGAGACATTCGACTTCTTAAGTCGGGCCACCACCAGGAGGTTGCTACCTAACTGCCACACAACCTCTATCCCCCTATACGAAGAAAGAATTTACCTATCTAGATTTTTGTGCCTCCACCTTGCATCTCAAGACAAACGTGGCCACACTTAGGATTAAATGCCTTTTTCAAGCAGTCAGCACTACAAAAATCATGCTGTATTAAATATTCCACAGATGGTTCTTAATTCCCCAGGATTTATGACCCAGTCTCAGCACTAGTTTTGCTGGAAGCAACTTGATATTTCTCTGCAGCAGCACATCAACATCTGGCCCAGCAAGCTCATAAATGCCAGGGGCTTTTAACCAAGCCAACACTTCTCAGAATTAACACATTTATTAAGCACATCAAACACTAATTTGCTCACTGTGCAAAGGCAGCCACCAAACTGACACCAATACATACTTGAGCTTCCTGTTTTTTCCAATGGATGAGCTATGCACAATATACTAAAGCTTTCTTCTTTTTCATTGTAAAAGGTTTCCTCAAAGAGAACAGGTACTGAGAGAGTGTAATTAAAACCAGCTCCTAGAATGATGAGGTTTCCTTGGATGAAGATCTCCTGAAACAAAACAAGGAGCAGATCAGGTGTGAAACTATCAGAAAAAGTTACTCTCTGGCTTCTGCCTTGCATAGTTACATCTCCAAGGGAGAGAAGAGAAACTTGAAAGGTGAGAAAGCTCCAATTGAAGAAATTTCACATTTTCATGCTGCGTTGACACTGAAACAAAGGCTCCTTCATTGTGCAATGGCTGAGCCTTGCCTGCAGCCACTTCTTTTACAAGTTTACTGCTAGGGGAGGTTTCACACAACACCAAGGCCTTGTTTGCAGATTTTAGAGCACTTTCAGTAGAAAGGAAATTAAAAAAACCCAACAGCTTAAGATCAGGACATAAGCCCAGCCTCAGAAAAACACCACATGCCTTGTCTGTATTTCTCACACTTGGCTATCTTTTCCCAGCAACTCCAGTGAGGACATCTGGAATAGAAAAGTCCAGATGGCAGCCTGCAAACTATCTCAAGTCCAGGTTCCCAGACTGTACTGCAAAATTACAAATGAAAACCCTGGGATCCTGTGCAGTGTAGCCCTGCTTGTCTCGTCTGTAACCATTAGTTCACACCACCAGTCAGCAGCAGTGAATCACTTACTGGAGTGTCCCCAAGCTACACTCAGACATCAAACAAATACCTTTCCATTTAAAGTTTGAAAATTTTCTTCCAGTGGCTTCAGAACATAAGATTCAAACTGGCAGGTAGAAAGACTGTTGCTTGAAAGGCTTCCTTTGCATGGAACTAGCACCTGAAAAAAGTTAAATCAAGCTTAAGAGAGAAATGGCATGTATTGCCAGCTATATATCAATACCTTTGGTCCTTAAGAGGCAAGCAATTAAATCAGGCTTATAAATATTCACAGTAAACATATAGGAAGTATAGGTGCTTTTATTTATATAAAAAGGAAAAGTTATCACTAGACACACAGTCTGATAATTAACCCAGAAATTTCACTTAGTAACTTCTCTGAAAAACACTGATAGATGCAACTGAAGCAAACAATACTAAGGGAAGCAAATTAAATCTTCAGTTACTTAGCACCAGTCACAAATTACTTAAAATGAAAACAAATGACTTAAAATTACGCAGCTAAAGTGAAGTATATTTTCAAACTCAAATGAAAATCCATCAGAAAGAAAAAGATCTAAGACAAACGTCTTGGGTTTAGACCAATAGATTGACAATTTGGGACAAATTTTTTAATTTGAAAGAAAAGAATTATCGTCAGGTAACAATAACCTCCACGTTTAATGGAGTCTCTACACACTTAATTGTGAATGAAAATTAATTGCAAAATACTCAGAGTAGTAAATATGAAGGACTGGAGTTATTCCAGGTCAGTTTAATAGCTTTATTTTGCTATGTAAAATGCTGTCAAATGATTAACTGTCCACCAGGCATTTCAAGAGGTCAATCCCATTTAAGATACAAACTTGTGAGAGAATATGTAACTTCAGTTCATAGAAAAGAAAGTAACTTTCCTGTAGAGTTCAGAAACAACACCAACCTTAGCTTTTTACCACCTTGCAATACATCAAGAGGTCCATATTAGTATATACTGTGCAACTTGAACTAAAAATTGCTCTGCTTAATTTCCAAATTCTGTACACTTGAACTAATCTTTACATGGTTCATACCAGACATATGCTTTCAATTCAAATAGCTGCTATTCAGTAAGCAGCTTTTATATATACTTTTCATACTTACAATACCATGGAGTTCTGCAACTTTGCTGCATAAATCAGGACGTCGCTTCTGAATGGCCAAATAAAAGGGATTTTTCAAGATATCTTCATCATACATAGCCATATGGACTTCAGGTATTCCAAGATGTTCTAAAATAGATATGGAGAATGGTTGATGTATCATACATGGTATCTGTTAAAACACAGTATTTGGGAATACCTAGGGGCACTTTGATTCTCCTTGTCCAAAAGGAAAAAGCATTTTCAGGTCTTGATGTAAGCAGTCAATGGCATTGCTTAACTACTAACTACAGTTACTTAGAAGTTATTCAGACAGAATATTGCTCATTATTTTACATTTCCAATCACAGCATTATCCTCAATGTCTCCTTAGGCCTTCCAGGTGTTGGAGTCTAACTGTTTATATCAGAGAGGAGAAGTTAAGATCAAAATTTTTCACAGCAGATTCTACTGCACCACAGGATGCTGATGCTTTTGCACTGAGCTCACGTAAGTCTTAAAACTCACCTGTATGAGGATTACTTACACACACCAATGAGACACCCAGCGTAACAGAAACCCTCATGTAAGGCAATCCTCAACTTTCCAGGGAAAGTTAGAGGCACATCAAGGAGATATGAATAGCCATGTCATAATTAAAAAGCCACCGTGAAATTTATCATGATTTGTGGTCATCTTTACTCCCATGAAAAGAGTCTCAGTGATTTGAGGTCAGGCTGGTAAGTAACATTCAGCTAAAGAGAGAGCAAAACAGCAACTGGAGGGTGAAAATCCAACCTGAAAACATTGGCAATGCTGTCACTAGGTGTCACAGTGCCCTGGAGAGGATGATCCCTAAGGAATCAGACCTTCACCTGCTTGCTTCCTCAATTCCAATTCTCTGTAACACAGCATACACAAGGGCAGAAAAAATCCTAACAGGTACCTCCTGAAATAACTTCAGAATTCTTTTTTTTTTTTTACAAGAA
Organism: Hirundo rustica; assembly: GCF_015227805.2. Lineage (NCBI taxonomy): Eukaryota > Metazoa > Chordata > Aves > Passeriformes > Hirundinidae > Hirundo > Hirundo rustica. The sequence continues at coordinate 15,981,839 of NC_053460.1, forward strand.
TTTAGATTATCAGGCATACAAATGCTTAAATAATAAGCTTGCTCTATCTTTCTCCTCATGCAGGTTCCCTTAGTAATCAACAGAAGTTGCACGATTTCCTCATTCAGCTGCAGCTGTATATGGTGAGAAAGGGTGAGCACAGCTAGAGCCTTTAATTTGAGCACACCACCCTCACACAGTATCCCCCTGTTTCCTCCAATGCAGAATTATTCCTAGCACATTATTTGCTCAGTGTGAGCCCACTGTACGGCAGTTCAAGGGATGGAAAAACATACACCCAATTCCCATCAGTTCCAGAGAGCCTTTGAGTTTCAGCCATGCTCTCAGCTGCTCTACAGCCTGGTAACTGAGCTGGGCTCTGCTCCCTCCTTCTGAGCAGGCACAAGCGGAGCTCCCTTAGAGAGCTAAACACAAACACAACCAGTTAAAGCTACAGGTCACTTCCACTCTAAAGGTATCACCAGCTACTCACAGCTTGGACAAGCCCAGCCTGAACCACCAAAGCCTGGCAGTGACAGGTAAGTGCTTTAGGCAGTTTTTCTACACAATTCCAGACAAAAAAAGCCCATCCACTTTCAAAGCTTACAATAACACCAAGAGCTTCTATGAAAGATTACTTATCCAGTGCTCCTATATCAGCACAGCAATGAGTTTGCTAACACAATGGGGAAGAAAAGGTTTGCTCATTGACACCTTCAGAACACCAATCAAGTTGAGTAATTAAAGACTGTGAACCTAGGAAAAAATTCAACTTAACACAGGGCTCCACAGGAGCCAGCAATCTGCATTTGAAGCCCCCAAACCAGCCATGTCCTGGGCTCACCCCCTGCACGGGCAGCAGTCAAGGGAGGAGAATCTGCTCCTCTGCCCCGCTCGGGTGAGACCCCTCCTGCAGAGCTGCCTCCAGGCCTGGGGTCCCAGCACAAGGACACAGAGCTGCTGCAGCAAGTCCAGAGGAGGGGGACAGATGCTCCAAGGGCTGGAACCCCTCTGCTCTAGAGACAGGCTGAGAGAGCTGGGGGGGGGTTCAGCCTGGAGAAGAGAAGGCTCCAGGGTGACCTTATTGCACCCTCCAGTACCTAAATGGGCTGGAAAGAGACTTTGGACAAGGGAAAGAGCTTCCCACTAAAAGAAGGTGGATTTGTATTAAATGTACAGAAGAAGTTCTTCCCTGTGAGGGTGCTGAGACCCTGGCACAGAAGCTGTGGCTGTCCCACCCCTGGAAGCGTCCAATGCCAGGCTGGAGAGCTCTGCTAGGGGTCTCTGCCCATAGCCAGGGGTGGAACAAGATGCACTTTTAAGGTCCTTTCCAACCCAGACCAACCAATTCTATAACCCATGATCTGTCCTATCACAGTGTCTGGGTAAACAGGATGATCACCAGTAATTCCAGCACATGATTACTATAAAGATGCCTTGGCAGGTAGCTGCAATCCAAGTCCAAGCTGTGGGCTTCTTCCTCAGCCAGTGCTGAGGAAAGGAGAAGGAGCACAAGCCGTGTGGCAGGTCTGCTGCAGGAACACAGATCTCACTGCTGATCCACACAACAGCAGAGCTGAGACACCTTCACAGGCAGGACTAGTTAACTAGAAAACACTGAACCTGCTGAACCTCAGCTAGGCCACAATTCCAGTTCCAAGCAGGTCTTAATGACTGCAGCCTGCAGTCCAAACATGACACAGTGACAAGTTAGTATATATATAATTAAATACAATTTTAGTGTAAGTCAAGCACCCAGCAGAGCTGTATGCACACACACATTCAACCTGCAGAGAACCTTGCCACAGCAAGACTTGAGAGTTCCACATGTTTTTGGGGGTTTTTTTTGATGGTTTTGGATATTCCTGTCCTCATCACAGGCGAATGACTGGAGCAGAGCCTGAAGTAAGAAAGGCTAAGGAGCCCTGTAAGCAGAATCCAATCCATGGAAGGCAGGGATGTTTATAACTAAGAAACCACATGAAGCAGGTAAGGATTTATTATTTTTCCCCCCATAGGTGGATCAAGCTTTCAGTGAAGGGCATGTTTCCCACGTGTTTCCCACTACTGAGAAGTAGGCCTTGACTGAAGAAAATAGGCTCAGGTTACAAATAAGGAACACCTTCCAAAAGGGAAGTTAAGCACATGGTTCAGATTGCTTGGCAAAGCTATCAAGTCTCTCATGTTATAAATCTCCAAGAACATGTCAGACAAACCTCTACTAGAGGTGATAGTGGACAAAGGAAAGCTGGAAGGGTGGACTACATGTTTTTTTGAGACACTTTCCAAACCAAGCTTTCCTTAATGTAGTTGTCCCACTAAGGCAGTTTCATCTGCCTTTAGTTTGGTGAATTAATGTATTTGTCCAAGCAGCAGATGATGAGACTGCTGTGATCCTCCCCAAGACAGCGATGGAGAAGCTGCTGACACCACATTCTGCATCAGGGGGAAAGCATATTTACACAAGGAGGCAAGCAAGCATCAGGCAGCAGTGCTAAAACTGCAATGCACAAACATCTCCAACAGCTTTATTGCCCGTCTTCCAGCGTAACAAATCTTCAAGTTCAAAGACCTCTTCCCATAACAGGAGGGGAAGAGAACACATACCATAAATCCTCCTCATCTACAAGCCACCACCTCACCATCACAAAAAACCCAACTGATAAGCTTTGTCCAGAAAGAAATTTAAAGTAACAGTGCATTCCCTTGCAAAAAAGGTGTAAGAAATTTATGTGAGGAGGAGAAGCTCCCACAGAAAGCCTGACCTCATGAAGCTTGCTGTCTGTCTGACCGGCCTCTTAAAACACTGACTGCACCTGAAAAAACAAAAAAGAGCAACTGGAGCACTTGAAGAATCATTACTGATGGACTGTCATAGGAAGAGCTTGAAATTATAATCTTCAATTCCCAGTTCATGAGTTACGCACCACAAATAACTAGTTCTATACACTTAGTTTCTTTTACTACAGATTCTTTTACTACAAAACTACTGACAAGGTTGAATCACACTTGGTGCTCCAGTAAGAAGAGAAAAGCAGCTGCATCCAAACATTGAATTCTGGCATTTCAGTTACTGTAATGCACTTAAGGTGCCACTGACCTGCTCCACCCCAGGAAGGAAGGTAAAATTTTAGTTCACACAGGTGTTTGTCACCCTCCTTGAGCAGAGCAGATGGGAACCCTACACTGTTCCCCACATGCATGTTCCTACACAGCAGGAAACAACCCCACTGGCTGCATTAGTATTGTTTTGAGAATCACAACTCTAAATTTCCTTCCCTTTTCTCGCTCCCTTACCCCTGCAGCTGTTCAGTGTCTCATTAGAGGACAGCTATCGTACCTGATTAAAATGTGGATATGAAAAACAACAGTGGAATACTCATTACCTAGAACAGCTTAGTTACTGTATTCACTTGGCCCTCCATCACCTTCCCACAGCATTCTCCAGAGACAGAAGGGTAGATGCAGAAACAAGTCAAAAAAAAAAAAAAAAAAAAAAAGGAAAAACAAACCAAACCAAAGGAATTTAGACTACAGATTCAAGAGAGTACATTGAAGTTTCCCCAAAGCCCAGGCATTTTTAAGATTAAGTCAATTTCTTTCCACCCCGAAAGTTAAATGCATCTGAAAATACTGGCTAATGCATTGCTGTAATTCTAGAAACACATTAGAATTATCCATTAAGGGTTTGTTGGCAGAACACAACATCCATCTTCAACCTAATTTAACTTGGGGGTGACACAAACTTACTCTTCTAGCTGTACCTTGGACAGCTTTAGCTTTACAGTGAAAACCAAAAATGGACAAAGCCTTATACACATTACCAGAACTGATTAATGCTTAAAAAAAGCTCATTAAAAACTATCCTCAGCTCTATTCACTATGAATTTCACCAAATTCTATCATGCTGAGCAGTAAAGCAATACTGAAGCACTAATGTTATATAAAAGATTTAAATGGAATCACTTCAGTGTATGGCTTCATGCCTGTAAACACAGAAATAGCTCAAATTGCTGGAAGAACAGAAGCTAGCTGGATCAGACAATCTAATAAGCATTAGGTTACAGTTTAAAAAAAACTATAATCATAATCTTACAACAGACTAATCCTTTCTAGATCAAAAGCAGAGCGATAGTTCTAACAATATAAATATGGTACAAAGGACTGCTCAAGTGAAAAACATGGAACCTAAGCATGTCACTTTTCTCTAAAACACTGGAAATGAAGCCTAATTACCTTTGGTACTGAAAACAGTGAATAGGAATAAATTCTGACAGTTCATTTTCTCACTGATGGTGTTTTCCTTTAGAGATTGACAAGTGAGGAACCTGTTCTAGAGCTTGTGGGTTTCGCTTCCTCTTAAGAAGTACTTTGAAATTTAGGCAAGCAGCCATGAAAGTGGATGATGTCATTGTATTTGCATTGTTTCTCAGCAGTTACCTCCTGTCCACATTCAACTTGTACAACTATTTACTCAAACCTTAGACTCATCTTCTGAACATCCTGCTACATCCCAACTAAAGAATTAAAAAATTCTGCAGAGAAAGCGTCTTTCATTTCAGCATGAGGGATGGTGCATTCAAACACTACATAGACAATGCTGAGCAGCATAATGTTCTGTGTTTACACCATGGCATATTGATAATAATTCAGCAGAACAAAGTAAAAACAGCTACCAAAGTTAGTAAAAGCTATTAGCCAAGTTCAGTAACCTCAACTGTCTGCAGGACAGCAAGTTAGGATGCTACACTGGGATACTGAAACTAAGTACCTCAGTGTCCTCACCACACATCTAGCTTCAAGGGAGCAGAATGCCATGTTCTCCAAACCCTTCAACACCAGATCCATTAGCATGGCAAGAAGCATAAATTAATTCAATTTTATTTTACCACTTATTGTCAAGTTTCACGACACCATCACCTTAGCTCACAATAGCTACAAAGGGAACAACTAAGGCTTAACAATCCAGTAATCTGATATTTGCTGAATGCTCAAAATAATGAGTAAATGAGGAGCAACTCATTAATCAACTAAAAGATTTTTATCTCAGAGTAGCAGATAAATACAAACCTTATCAGAAATGTATCATTATAGCAAACTGCACAGCTCCACACACACAGACAAAAAAAAAAAAAACCAACAATTGTTCCCCAGTTCTAAGTTAAGGGATTTTTTTTACCAGAAGTTCTTCCCCCACACACCTTAAGAACACCACTCGTCAGAGGGAACAGACAAAGATAAGTGGATCTTAAAGCTCTTTACAAGCAAACAGGAATCTGACAGGGGAATTTAAATAGACTCAGTCAAAAAACTCAAGTTACTACTCCAGTTCCTGTTTTACCAGGACTATTACTCTTCAGTTACTCCAGGCAAAAGTTAAAATCTGAACTCGGGCCCTACATCAGCATTCACCTCAAAATAAAAGCCGAAGGTAATTTCTTGGTTTTGAGCATTTAAAAATTCTAAAGGATGAGTGTTGAGCATCCTGTGAAAAACACCTAACACATTCCAATACATCTTGCTCACCACGAGGGACTAAATAAATCTGTTCCTATCCCTTTTAGATTCAGGTTCAGCTTGTACTGATTTCTGTGAAATGGAAGTATGCAAGAGTAGCACCTTCAAATTATCAGATTATAGTGGTGAATTCACATCAGTCAAGGCTTACTAGCAACCAGTGAAAAACTAAGTTTTATCATCCCAGAACATCTCCCTGACAGCAATGGAATAGAGTCTGGAAAGGAGGGAAGATGCATGCCAGGAAGATACTAATTTCTCTCAGCATCTCCCTTCCAGACACACATTTCCCCCACTGAAGGGTTAAGAGCTGGCACAGGATCTCATGGCTTGGGTTCTGCCTTTACCCAACAGCCATCAAGCCTTTCCTAAGGCTGGCAGCTCTGTCCTGCTAGCACTGCCCCACCTCCTCGGCCAGGCCTCCCCAGACCCTGCAGCCCCTGGCATTGTACCAGATCCTGGTGCAGCTCCTCGTGAGCCCCAGCTCCCAAACTGAGCTCACTCCTGAGAAGCAGGGACAAGGCTCACCCTTTATATTTTAACAGTGCATTTGCACTATTGTTTGACGTGAGCACATCCTTACTTGTGCCAGGCTTGAGGGCTTCACTCTCCCTGCCACTTGTTCCTTTCCTCCAGAGGAAGCACATTCCATATGTGTGGATCCTTCAACAGCCAAGCTTCCCACTTTTATCCAGTTACTTTGGCATATTCAAAAACGTCTTGCTTCTCATTAGCCAAGCATCAGGAACAAGCGGCATTCTCTTTTCACAACAGTGCAGACCCTAGATTCCCAATTCTCACAGGTTTAGAAATCCACCAGAGTGGCTGCAAGGAAGTTTCATTCTTTGGCTAGCCACTACTGAAGCTGTATTACATTCTCCATGGGCAGCCCGGAGCCACTCAAAGCAAGCCCTAGAACAAAGTGCAAGTGCTGTTCAGTGAACCATCAGCAGTTACAAGGAACATTTACAGGGAGAACATTAACTACAAACACAAAGCTCCCACAACAGCTTCTCAAACACGGGTGCTTCCTTCAATTACCACTGAGCTGTATTTAAAGGCACCTCCTCCTCTGTCTCTCAAAGGTTTCAGCACTTTGGTACTTCACTCCCCTTCTTTGGGGGGGAAGGGAGGGGGGACAAATTCTTATGGAGTTGAAGTACACAGAGGCTTACTTAAGCCGAATATTTTCATTTACTTAGGCACCAGTGCAAGGGTAAAAAGGTCGGAAAACAATTCAGCAGGTAAGCTCTAACTAGCAAAATTAATTACTTTAACCACTACAGGTGTTACAAATGCTACACAATGCAACACATAACAGCCCGAGCTAATTAAGAGCTTCCTGAAAGCAAACATCATGATACAGAAGTATCAGTCTAACATTCCCCCACAATACAAATTGATATTCTTCCTATGGATCTAATCTTCTCCCCACCACAAGCCAAAAGAAAATCACACAAGTCAAAGAAGTGCACAATTTATCAGTAATCAGGAAGAGAGAAGGGGTTGGCATCATATTTAATTTTCACTGTATTTCACCCTTATCTTCCTTCTTCATCTCATAGTGGCTTCAAACTTTCCCAAGCCATAGCAGTCTACAGACCAAACTTAGTATATAAGCTTACTCTAAAAGCAAGTCCCTCAGACAAGGCTTAACAACAATTTAAGGAAGACCTAAAATTCTGTTTAAAAGTATTCAATTAAGGCTATAACATTTACTTAGTGATGTTCAAAAAGCATCACAGAATACTTTGCAAACAGTTTTAACAAGTACTGCACAGGAAGAATACAGTAATTAACATCTGCTGCAAGAAAGCCTTGCCACTGAACCAGGAAATACATTTTTTCTACTACTCATTATCCTGCTTCTTAAGTCAGTCAGATCTAAGGATTTTTACCTCCATCCTAATAGTTTTCCCAGGACAGTATTTTGGCTAGTCAGCATCTTGTTTGAAAGCAGTATCAAAATTTGGATTTTCAGAACATCATGCCTGACTGACAAACAACTGAATTTTAAGAGTTCCCACAATCTAAGCAAACTGTGTAACTGCATGCAGCTGAACTTAAATTAGAACTGATCTAAATAACAGGCTCTTCCTACATGACACACCTAAAGACGTACTTAGGCATTACCTGATATAGATAATGACTGCTGCTACCTTCAGGTTTAAACAGTCACGTGTTTCTGAACCAAGGCTCCCTCCCTGCCCTTGCCAGAAACATTCACAGAAGTGGCTTCCAGATTCTCACATAACTTGGGTGATCTGTAGCAGACTTTGAACATAGCTAAAACAGACACAAAAATATGCATAATTTAGCCAGCAATAAGCTTAACACTTATGTCACACAGGACTCCAGATTCAGGCCCAGAACTAATCCTTTTTCCACCTGACAATGATTAGGCAATTATAAGACTTCACTTACACTCAGGTCAAAATCATCCTGTGTTTCTTTATTCCTACAAAGAAACAGGCATGACTGATTTGCTTCATCTAGGCTACCAACATGCAAATTGGCAAAGCTACTCAGTTTAGTTGCTAGTAATTTGATAATCTACACAAAGTTAAGAGGCCATTTCTTCCGGTAGTACATTTCTTACAGGTAGTAAGTAACCTGCAGCAGAAGCTACATAGGTTTTGGAACTAGGACTAAAAATTAAAGCAAGATAAAACATAAACAAACAATCAGTGGAGTCCAAGCTACCAGAATCCAGAAAGAGGAGCATGGGCTAGATAAGAGTGTTGTGGCTGGGCTCTGCAGCAGAAAGCCAGTCTGCCTGAACTCTGCACCCCTCACAACAAAATATCTTGCTCATAACACACATTGCCCTGCAAGGGTAGTGGTAAAAGATAAGGCAATGGGTCATGCTCCCCTTCTTGTGGGACTCTAGTGGCTTCACAGCTTTTTCACAAAACCACTGAGCTATCCACAAACGCTGGGGGATATGTGATAGCATATGTTGTGACAAGCAAGCTCTCGAGAAGCCCACTTCAGCAGACACCAGGTGCTAGAGACAACACAGTTCAGTTCGCCGAGCGGCATTCCACATCAGCTGCATCCCGCTGGACGCACACACGAGCACGGCCTAGGGCCCATCAGCGCTCACCGTGCTGAACCCAGCTCACTGCCAAGGGCAGCTGCGGAGCATCGCTTCTGACAGTGAGAACCGGCTGTTTCCTGCACTTCCTCATCTGCCGTTGCTCGACTTAAGCTAACTGCAGGTGCCCCGGACCGCACGCCGGCCCTTCCTACGGATGAGAGCAGCAGCGAGCCCCTTTCCCAGCCGGATCCCGGCGCGTCTGCGACACACGGGACACCCGGGGGGCCGGGCAGGACAGACCTTCCACGCACGCTGCGGTCCAACACGGCGAGGGCCGACCCCGCCGCGGCGGTCACTGCCCAGGGCCACGTGTCCGCACGGCCCGAGCCCGCCGCGCTCCGGCCCCGGGCAAAGGCCGAGCGGCCACGGCCCCGCCGCGCCCAGGCCGTGGCCGAGCGGCTCCCGGGCCACGGCACGGCTCGGCCGGGAGCGCTCCCCGCTCACGCCCCGGCGGGACGGTCCCAGGGGGAGCCGCAGGCTGCTCGGGGTGGGAGCGCTACTCACACCGACACCATCGCCTCCCCGCAACCCGGCCGCAGAGCCGCCGCCTCCCGCCTCCCCCGCCGCTCCGCGCCCCGGCCGAGCCCTACCGGGGTCCAGGGCGGGCCCGGCGCGGCCGCAGGAAGCCAATGGCTGGGCAGAGGCGGGAGGGAGCGGGCTCAGAGCTGGGAGCACCGCGGAATCGCTGCCTGCGGAGGCGGAGCCTGCGAGGGCTTATAGCGCCGGGCCGGGCGCTCCCCGCCATGTGACCGCGCGGGAGCCCAGCTGGGGCGAGTTAGGTGGCGGCGGCGGGGACAGCCGGCTGCCCGGCTGCCGCTCCCCAGAGCCTTAGCCTTGGCTTTTTTGATTTCGTATTTTTTTCTCCTCCATCCTCGGCGTTTGGCACTTTTCAAAGAGCAGCGCCCCGTCGAGCGCGGCGCGGAGCGAGCCGCCCCGGTGGCGCTGCGGGCGGCGGTGGCGCGGGGAGCGATGCTGCCTGCCCGCCGGGGCTCCCCGCAGCCCGCCCGGGCTCCCGCAGGCGCCGGCGCCGCCTGACCAGGGAAAGGGGGTGCCGGATGCAGACGCGAGCCGGAGGCAGCACTTGCCATGTGTGCTGGTAGCGCCTGGCTGTGGCAGCGCCCGGGGCCCGGCACCGGGTAAGGCAGGGCGGCACCGGGCACGGCCCCCGCCGGCACCATGGTGAAGGAGGAGTGCAAGGCGCTGCTGGACGCGCTCAACAAGGTGACCGCCTGCTACCGGCACATGGTGCTGACCATCGGCGGCACCTCGGACTCCCAGAACCTGCGGGAGGAGCTCAAGAAAACCCGGCAGAAAGCTCAGGAGCTGGCGGTGGCCAACAGGAACAAGCTCACCACGGTCCTGAAGGATAAAACCGTGAGTAAGGAAGATAAAGCCGAGTTCGAGAGGCTATGGGTGATTTTCTCCACGTGCCTAGAGATCCTGGAGATCGACATGAGGAGAGCCCTGGAGCTGGGCCACGAGTTCCCGCTGAACGTCCCCAAAAAACACCTGATCCAGACGGGCATGAGCGGGGGAACCTCCGGCGTGGCCGCCCGCGCCATGAGCGTCCAGAACATGAAATACGAGGCTGAGCGCAACATAGACGTGGTGGATTTGAAAGACCTCGAGAACGAGATCAACCAGGTAGGAGAGATGATGTACGAGATGGAGATGAAGGTCAATGTCCCCCAGTGGACAGTAGAGGCTAAGCAAGACCCAGGGGCTGAACTGAAATCCACCATCAGCGTGGGCGCTTCCTCTATTGGCATGATCTCTGTGGAAGAAAATAAATCCTTCTGCGATATTAGCAAGGTTCTAGCTGGGATTATTTTCACTGCTGTGCTCATTATCGCCATTGTCCTGGCAGTCTGTGTGGTAAAACTGTCGTAGGGTGGTGCAAGCTCTGACAGAAGTGACCCCTCTCCAGCCGTCTCTGGAGTGTTTCATGCCTCACCTTTACTTTCCAAAGTGTGTCACTTGGATGAGCTGAGAATTTTAAGCGAGCACTTAGAAGAACAAAGCAGAACTTTTGCCTCTGGATATCCTCAAATGCACTATTTGTTTCTTCACCCTTTTTGAAGAAAAGGGATGCAAATTCGCCTGCAGAATGGAATGTCTTCGTTTGCTGGACTTGTAACAGTTAAGTGAAGTATCAGGGTATTATCACTACTGGCTGTAACAGGGATTTGCCTGCTATTAATAGGTCACTATTCTCAGAAGCCTGTGTTTTTTGTTCTTCACTAGGCTCTGGTGTTTGCTGCTGGTTACTGTTTACAGTGTTAGAGGGTAACATAAATTTGATGGCTAGCAAGGATGTTTTGTCTGACCAAGTGAATAGATTGCTTCATTTTTTCCATCAAGTACAAAAGTATTTCTTGAGTGGAGGAAAGGGGTAAGGATGAAAACCCTAATAAAAGAATGTAACCAACGTCTATTTTAAATAAGTTCATGGTTGGGGAGGGGGGAGAAAACAGAACAATGTTTGATACCTAGTCACTTTTGTTGATTTACACTGGATTGTACTGAACCCAGTTGTATGAATTGGCACAGCATGTGTGAATGACTAATCGCTTTCCAAATCCAGGCAGAAAAAAGGGAGAGTTGCATATTCAGAAAAATACTAGCAAGCCTCACGGTTTTTTCATTCACATTTACCACGATTTTGTCTTTCCCTGCAGAAAGACTGATTCTTGCTACTGGTTCTAATTTTTCTTTCTGAAGCAGCAATTTGCACTCCACAATTAACTATGAAAACAGAAGCAATGAATCTACCCAGGGCAGACGCAGTAATGTGGGAAAATAGATTTTAGCAAACAGAAATGATAAGTTAAAGCAGACCTTCCCAATGGGATTCCCTCTCCTGCTGGCAGGCAGGGACTGATGCTTGTATGTCACATTTCTGCAAGCTCCCAAATTGCAGAAATCCAGACAAAGCTGAAAATGTGTCTCAGTTTCATATCTCAGTTGTGTTTGATTAATCATCTGGGAAACAGGAAGCCTATAGGATTGGTCCCATTTGATAACAATACAATTCTGGAAGGGAAATGCAACAGCATAAAACTTTCCAGTGCTTCCCTGTGCAACTGTCGACATTTAAATGTAAAACTGTGGGAACAGACACTTACTTAGCAGAGAAGCTTTACAATATTTTGTAAAAAGGATTTATGTGTTATGGTATTTATTATTTACTTCTGGAAATACCTTCTAGTGCTGTGAACACACACTGTCCTTTCAGGAATGCTTGGTACATGTGCTACAGTGCCATAGGTATATGGGGCACTCCACAGCCAAATATAAGGACCCCAAAATATTGGGGGTTTAAGAAGTAATTTTTCTTCATTGGTTTTTATAGGCACATTATCAAAAAGTCATAATCAGGCATGTTTTGTGAACAGTCTTCATGTTTGTTAAATAAAATTGACAACATACATAGACACCTAATATTTTTAATATTTTTGAGTTAAGAATTAAACACACTTCAGAAAAAATCAGAAAACAGTTTATTCTTTAAATTTTAAAAGAACTGGATTAATTGGTGGGGTGGGGGGAGAAAGTGTATTTGAATCTGGTCACTTGTAGCTGAGGAAAAAAATAGCAAGCGGGGGCCTGAATTCCAAGCCATAGACTATCCTTATGTTGAAGGGTAATGTGAGCTCTGCACATTGGTCCAGTGTAACTCCACTCTCTCAGGAATTCAGTGTTACAAGACAACTCCACATTCCTTTCTGTTGTGTTTCACTCATTCCATAGAATATGTTTTATAGATAGTTAATCTGTGTCTGTAGAGATCCCTGACAGCTTCCTAACAAAGCCAGGTCTGTATTTATCGGTGCTACAGTTCAGCCTGCCTAGACAAGGTGTAATTGCTGAGTGTTCATTTAAATTGGATGATCTCCTTCACAATCACAATTAGTAGAAATATTTAAGGAAAATACAGCAAAAGCTGCAGGTGAATGTATCTATTTGGATTGCCAGCACTTGGTATTAAGGACCTGTGGACGTTTTCACTTTCTGCACTCTTACTTAGTTCACAGGAAGGTAGAGAAGCCATTGGGCTGTATTCTGTGCTTCCTTAAAACTCCAGATCCCTTGTGAAATCAGACCATTTAACCACATGTTCTCAAGCCCCAAGTCATGAATGCAAGTCTGTTTTCTGCTGGATAAGTAAACAATGGCAACATTCATGATCTTTTATCTTGGTATCTTCCGCACACCTAACCACAGATAAACAGTTTATCCATGCTTAGTTGTGTAGAAGAATTTATAAGAATAGGTCATCTTCAAAAGCAAGCCTCAGTGTGTTGGTAAACTGTAAGTTTTCTGTCCATTGCAGTTTTGGGGTTTTTTTGTTAGGATTTTTTAATATAAATAAATAGCCTCTAAGTACATATGAATATGCACACAATTACTATTTAAAGGATTGGCCTTGGAAAAAGAATTTTCAAATCTTAAGACAAAGCTGGCTGCAAATTAATTCATTATTAGTAAAAATCTGTATCATCTTATATTTAGGCTATCTGAAATGAATAGATTAAGTAGGATTCTAACAGAGAATTGGCACTGCATGGATAAAGTGCTGCCATTCATCTCCTACACGTGTTTGTTCCACGTGACAGAGTTTGGCACGACACTGCACAAAACCAAAACTAAATTAAACCACCATTGCCCAAAAGTACAGAGGCTTCCTTTTCCCCTACTGGAATGCAACTGGAAGGAGACTGGAAATGCTACTTTGTAAGTGAAAAATGGGAATTCGTACTTCAAAATACTCTATATTGCAACAGCACGATGAAAAAGCACATACGCCCATGTTGATTGGTGAGAATGTAATTATAGTACAAAATAAGATGGTTGTTGCTTACTTAATATCAGTGTTGATCTACTTCAGTGCTTTTGTCTTTATTCACAGAATACACACATTAAATTTGCTGGATACTAAAATCTTACTCCTGACTTGAATTACACTGGTTTTGCCTGTGCATGGGTGGTATTTTCTACACTTCGAATAATGCAAACCTGTTACTGTCACTATTTATTTAACTTAAAATAAAGTACTTCCTCGTAACTTACTGGTTTGCTTGCAGCAGTAATTCAAACCAAACAAAATCTGTCAGAGCAAGTCCAGAGAAGCCCACAAAGTTGATCACAGGGATAAAGCACCTCTGCTGTGAGGAAAGGCTGAGAGAATTGGGATTGTTCAGCCTGCAGAAGACAAACTTTGGGACGACCTAATTGTGCTCTTCCAGTGGCTGGAGGGAGCCTGCAAGAAAGATGGAGAGAACCTATTGACAAGGGGTGGAGTCACAACGGGGAATGGCTTCACACTGACAAGTTGGTTCAGATGAGATATTGGGCAGGAATTGTTCCCTGTGAGGGTGGGCAGGCCCTGGCACAGGGTGGCCAGAGCAGCTGTGGCTGCCCCATCCCAGGAAATGTTTGAGGCCAGGCACAATCTGGTCTGGTGGAAGGTGTCCCTGCCCTTTAAGGTCTCTTCCAACTCAAACCGTTCAATGACTCTCTGAAAAACTGGAATATTTATATATATCTTTTCTGTAGGAGGCTCTTCTAAAGTCCCTGTTTCAACCACAGTAATAAAAGTAACGTGCGAAGCCCTCTCATTAGTTTTGTTTACATAGCTTTCTCAAGCTCCCAAAGTTGAACAGTGATGAAGCTTAACCTACACTGCCAGGGAATCCCTGCCTCAGGAAACAGCTACAATAACATTTAGGCCAACAGATGATTCTGCCTTCAGCACTGGTTGTCCAGTGTTAAGTACCAAACCATTGATTTGGACAACCTGAAAACCAGACAAGACTGGACTAACAATTGGATTCTCCTTGTGTTTCTCTCTCGGCCAGCTAAGCTGGCATTTACTTTAACAAAAGATGCACATAACCTAAGGAGTGTGAAACTTGGTCCTGGGCTGTTGGTAGCAACAACCATCAACAGTTGTATCAAACCATCAGAACGGAGCCTGTTAAACACAGCAATTTGTAATCTCATTCCAGGATTTCCAGTCTATCACCATAAAAACCCATTACACTGTTTTCTGGTTTAGTAACAAAAGGAACACAGGACCACAATTAAAGTGAATTCTCCTGATGTTGCAAACAATGTAACATCAAACTTCAGCACTATGAATATAAAATAAAATTAGTTTCAAAATTCTTTGTGTAAATATGAATATACTTTTTACAGTAATGCAATTATTTAAAACTGGAGTAAATGACTGATGTAATTAGCTTTCAGATTAAAAATTAAAAGTGCTTATTGTTAGTAGAAAGGATTGGTTACAGGTTTGCTTTTCCTTCTCTGGAAGGTTTGTGTTGTTTATGTTCGCTTTCCAGAAACACCTTCTATTTAAGTGCTAATGGAACTCCTGGTCAACATATTTACCCTTCACAGATTTTCATTATGTAAAAAGTCATTCAGTAAGACCAGTGGATTACAGATCTCCAAGGGCTTTCTCTCAATACGATTATATAAGTCTTTTAATGCAGGAAGAGATCTGGACAAAATAGTTCACACGTGAGCAGCATTTGCTACAGTAAGTGTACAATAAAAGTGGAATTAGAAAAGAATGTCTTTCATATAAAATTGTCCACGTGTGTTATGGGAAGAACAAAAAAAGGACAGGAGATAGATGTATAACAAAGTTTGCTCTTTGTTATATATGACAGCATCCCAATGCTAAACTACAGCTTCTCTATAAAAAAAGGAATATCTTATGCCCAATGGGACAGAGGATATAAAATATCCCTGAGTGGAACTGACTACCTATTCTCTTATTAACTCGTAGAGAGTAAGAGTAAAAATATTTTGAATTGCTACATGTTGTTATCCATTTTACAAAAGACAATCCTTATCTCCCTCGGTTTCACACTACCAATGACCTTCTCCTGGAAGAAGGCAGTCCCACATGGCTGGGTTCCATCATCCATCCTTACAGCTTGCTGCCGTGGTACTGGGTGCAGGTGGGATGTAGTTTAGCAGCTGCCAATGCTGAACCTGTGGGAAGGTGAAAAGTCACACGGCGTTTAACCAGCATCGGGGCTCCGGTGGATCCTCTCAGCCAGCCAAGCACGAGCGTTCCGTGCTGGAAACGTGACCGTGAGCCACGGAGGCAAACATAGATCCAACCACCTCTCTGGAACTGTCACCCACAGAGGACACTCACCAAACGCAATTATGGCTATTGCTCACTTCCAGTCTTTTGTGAGAATATCTACTGTGATTTACCAGAGTGATGGAAACTGACTTCTCAACCCTCCGCAGGCTCAGGTGGGTTTTTGTTTTGTTCTTTGTCTTTGAATTGTATGTTTAATTTACACTGCATTGCATGACGTTATTTATCATATACTTAAATCTCCACCAAATTAAACTCACAAATCCTCTCAAAGCTAGGTTTAATTCACCTGCTCAGAAATGGAAGTCACAGCTGTGTTATAAATCTGGTCTGTTATTTTGATCATTTCCACTGTGCATGAAATTATCACTGGGGTCTCTGATCAGTCAAGTCTGTCTCACACACAAATGTTCAAATAACACACACAGTTGAACTCACTGATGTGCCGCAGCACTAAGAAACCACACAGCCAAAAAACTGACTTTAAAAACCATGGGACTTTTGAAAGAATAGTAAACCTCATATCTTAGTCATCTATAATTGTCTTGAGGAAAAAAAAAATCAAATGCAATTCCTTTTTGTGATCCAGAAAAATCTATACAAAAACAGCATAAACCTTGGGGGGAGGGGGAACAAACAAGAAAGGGGAAAAAAAAAAAAAAAAAGACAAAAGAAAATACTTAACTATTTATACCATATAAAATGACTGAGGGCTGCCAGAGACAGCAAACATGATACTCCCTTAGCGACTTAATCTAATATGCTAATTGCAAGTGTAACTTAAGATATACACATTTGAATTCTGGGTCCTGGAAGGTGTGCTCCAAATGATTCCTCAAACAAGCCACCAGCACTCAGTCTGGCGAGAAATTATGTGTGAAAACTATTCAAATAACTGCAAGCTGCAGAATTAGAACCATAATTTCCATTTCCATAAGACATGTAATCCATTATGCGTCTGTTGGAAGTAGAACAGTTCCAGTTGTTAATACTATCTGTAACCCAGTTTTTTTCCATCTGCCTAATTTGTTGGAATATCATTTTGTATGAAGTTAGCTTTTTTAACTTTTCTTTTTAGTCAATCTAATGGTGTTATAATCATAAACCTACACTTCCTAGATGTGACATTTATTCACAATTTGGGAACATTACTTGAAAACCTATACAGTGAATAATCTATTTACTTTTTATATTAATAATTAAGTCTGCCTATTTGTTGATATTATATGAGCTAAACAATCTAAAAGCTTTAGAATGTCATTTGGAAGTGACCTGGAGGTATTTGAAATACCACTTGAAATAGCTGGAGGCAATTAAAAGATGTTCAGATGGGGCACTTGGGGACATGGTTTAGTGGTGGACTTGGCAGTGCTGGGTTCGTGGTTGGACTCAATGATCTTGCGTTTTTTTTCCCAACCTAAATGATCCTGTGATTCTACAATACTGTAAAATAAGCCAGTTTAAGAAGCAGTAGACAAACCTAGTGAAATCTCTACATTTCTTGATACTTGAAGTTGTCACAACTCATTATTGTAGACACTGCATCTGCATGGGGACAATGATGCATCTAAATTAAACCGAGAACTGACCTAGTATAATCATCTCCAACTCACAGGATAGCTTGTAAACTAAACCAAATGATGAAATATTGGTGGATCTTGTTTTTCATCCAAAATTAATTATTGCAGTGGTGAGATCTGCACTGACCTGTCTGGGCAAAATAATTTATGCAAAGATGTAACAGGAGGAATGAAGTCATTCTACTACTAAATAGTCTAACCACATACAAAACCCCCCCCAAAATTTAATTTGACAATAATTTCTATATCTCTAGTGACCTAAACACTTTTTAAACAAACTTATTCTTTTTCTTTTAAGCAGTAATTAAACTGTACAGAAAAATTTTGAAGTGACCTCTGCATTGCTGAAATATGATGCCACAAAGAATTATTATCAGTGCAATAAACTTACAGTATTTCATTTAATGTACCTTTTGCATCACGCAGGAGGGTTTATTTTTCAATACAGCACAATCTGGTTTTGAAAGCAACCTGAAATACCAGAGTATTTGGGGTTCATTAAGTAAACAATTGTATGTTATGATATACAAGAAACATGAAAGACAGATGAGTTCTTAACTTCTTAGCGAAACACACTTTTTTTTTCTTTTTCTAATAATTTAATTTGGAGGGAACCTTTGACTCCTCAGCTTTTTGATACATTTGACTGAGTGTCACACATGTATCTAGCTAATTCTTGCTATGGGAAGACTTCTCTCCACACTGAAGTGCCCTGTGTTCCCAGCCTACAACTGGCCCTTGAAGTATAATGTCCTTGTGCTGGAATCCTTCCACACAGTAATGCAATAAACTGGTGTGCTTTGTTTAGGATTAGTGATAGATTTTTCTCAGATTTTCTCTTTTCTTCTGAGATCACTCATAAAGCTATAGAATATTTAAGTACAAGTGAGATAAGCTCTGCATTCAAGCAGGATATACTGAAGAAAAAAATCATCTAAATTGGAGATGAAGAAACATGCTCTATAGATAATCTTACATCTAATTTAACACTTGTTCTGTATTCATGTGAGCTACCTCCAGCAGGTCAGCCATAACATTGAGGGGGCAGATACACACTCAAAGAGATGATCTTTTGCCTTTCCTAGCAGGAAACTGGAAGGGGGCAAAATATCCCTTTGCATCCTTTAAGAGTTTCTGAGTGTTCATCCACAGAACCTCCAGCAACCTCCAATCCTGATAACTGGGTCAGTTAAAGTCTTGCACACTCCAGCAATTTCACATGAGGTGACTTCAGCTTTGCAGTGAATGGATACTGAACTATCCTCCTAAGACAATTCTGAAAGGAAGTAAAAAAATCTCCCAGTAATAGGGTGAATCTGCTGACCCTCAGGTAAGGAATGGAACCTTCTTAACAGGTGACTTAAGTACTCCAGAACTATGTGGAAAAATGCAGCAAATGGGCGAAGAAAGTTTACCTTAGCTTGCACTTGGCTGTCTTTGGGCCTAAAAAACTACTCTGGATGCTGAGCTCAGTCCTGAACAGAGCTGTAACCCCAGCCCTGGCATTCTCTGGGTGTCTGAGCACAGCA
Source organism: Hirundo rustica (assembly GCF_015227805.2). Classification (NCBI taxonomy): domain Eukaryota; kingdom Metazoa; phylum Chordata; class Aves; order Passeriformes; family Hirundinidae; genus Hirundo; species Hirundo rustica. Next base: position 16,000,670 of record NC_053460.1, read on the forward strand.
CTGTGCCAGCCACACATCCCATTTCCACTCCTCTGCAAGAATGCCTACGGATGCAGACCCGTGAGGTTTAATAGCAGGGCGTGCCAATGAACCAGAGGAGGCCACCGGGTTCATCAGGGGGATAAAGCACCTCTGCTATGAGGAAAGGCTGAGAGAACTGGGATAGTTCAGCCTGGAGGAGAGAAACTTCAGGGTGAGCCAACTGTGCCCTTCCAGTGGCTGGAGGGAGCCTGCAAGAAAAGATGAAGAGAAACAATTTACAAAGACCTGGAGTGACAAAGGGGAATGGCTTCACACTGAGAGAGTGGGTTTAGATGGGATATTGTGCAGGAATTGTTCCCTGTGAGGGCCATGAGGGTGCTCAGAGAAGCTGTGGCTGCCCCTGGATCCCTGGAAGTGTTGCAGACCAGGCTGGACAGGGCTTGGCACAACCTGGGATAGCGGAAGGTGTCCCTGCTCATGACAGAGGGGAGAACCAGGTGATCTTTAAGGTCTCTTCCAACCCCGACCATTCGATGATCCTATGCTTTGCTTGCCTGGGTATCCCTGTTTTACATGCTAGCACTTGTGAACCTTTAGACTGTCCAAGATAAAAAACACAAACAAATATTCCATGTAGAAACTTAAGATAACACTATAAGCCTTGCTATTCTCTGGTATCAGATCTCCCTAGGTATGTTCTGAAACTACGTTCCAGGACTATCAGACCGCATTTTTGCCATAGTAAGACAGTTTTGTATATGTGTTGGTATTATATCTGATTGGAAAGTGATACCATTCACTACTGGTACATGAATACTTCCTACTTAAAATGCCTTTATGCTGAAATGATCTGACATAATGGACCCTAAATCTTTTTGATCAGCCATCAAGCTCATTGGATGTTAAATCTTGAAAAACCTCAGTAGTTTATTAATATTTCACCAGTAAAGCAGCTTTTAGGCAAAGCACATTCCTAACAAGATGTGCGCTTAACATAGTGAAATAGTTAACTACACAAACAGTGCAAAAGGCAAACAAATATCAAGATCAATGTCATGATTTTAGATTCAAAGTGCCTTAGTAGAAAACAACAAATTAATCAACCTTTCTGCTTCCACTGCCTAAGGTGGTAATTACCGATGAGCAAAAAGAATTAAATTAGTGAGATTAGCTTCTCAGGTTATAAGGCATCATTGGTTTTGCTTGTATATTTGGTGATAAGCAAGGGAAGGAGAAGGAGGTAGGCTTGTCTGCTGTCTGGCCATTCATTTTAGCAGCCTCAGCTGGCTTGGCCGACCTGCTCTGCCCACTGCAGCCAACCACCATGGCGAGCTTATGGCCCAGCTGCGTCTGGGCACACCTCAAGGTCAGGTTTGGATTTATCAATTGACATGATCCAGCATCCCACTGCTTCAGTTGCTTCTAAACTTTATTTCAGCTCCAGTGACACAAGTTTCATAGGCATCAAGTACAAGCTAAAATATAAAATCAAATTTAGAGGTTGTCAGAAGCATGGACAGATATGTGGGTATTTGCCAAACACAATGTGGCAAGAGAAGGATTATGGATGGGAGAAGGATTTTCCATGTTACATGCAAATACCATACTTGCAAAACTTCTCAACCCGTGTCATCAACTTTTTTCTGCCTAAATTTCTTACAGATTAAAGAACATCGAGGAATCAAAATCAATAAACAAAGAATTTCCTAAAGGTTCAAAGAACCTTTCAAGGTTTTGGTACCTTCCTGAATTTTTTTTTTCGGGTAACAAGGTACCTAAAAACCTCAAACCAGAAGAGCTCTATAGTAATTAACCAAAACTCTACATACTCTTCCCGTTTGTACTAGAACGAATTCAAACAACTTGGCAAACGTCACGTTTAACTACAGACCTAAAATGACTTTTGCTGCCAGCACGGCCTGCTGTGGAATTGAGATAAGGAGATTTCTGTGAGGCCAGCTGGCGGGTCAGCAGCAGCATTACGAGCACAAATCCGAGCCCTCGGCTCCTGACCCCGTGCTGACTCCCGGGGCTCTAACTGCAGCCCCTTCACCTGTGCTCAGGAAGGTTCCGGGCCCCGAGGAAGCTCCTCGGCATTTACACCTCTTGGTGCTATGAATACACTCCGAGCTGTGAACCCGCCAAAAAAAGCGCGAGTTACCCCAACCCACAGCTTCCCAAGCCACTTAAAGCCATCGCCTCGTTTCTCCCGGCCATCGCCGCCTTAAACGCTCCGCGTTTCGAAATCGTAAGCCTCCGCCCCCCGAGGACACCCGCTACTTACCGGCTTAGGGCGGAGGGGGGCCGAGGCATGCCGGCGCCGTCCCGCCCCCTGCGGCCCTCCCCCGGCGCTGGCCCGCCCCGCGGCTGCACCGGCTCCTCCGGGGGCGCAGGCGGCGGTGCCGCGCCCGTCCCGGCGCCGAGCCGAGATGAACCCGCGGCTGCGGCACTGGCGGGAGGCGGCCACGCTGCTGCTGGCGGCAGGCACGCCGGGCCGGCCGCCGCGCACGCCGCTCGGCCCCTTCGACTACGAGCTGCTGCTGCTGCGCCGGAGCTCCCGCAGCGGCTTCATGCCCGGCGCCCACGTGTTCCCGGGCGGGCTGGCGGAACCGGCGGATTTCTCCGCCGAGTGGCTGGGGCTGCTGCCCGCCTCGCCGCGCTGCGGGCTGGGCGCCGTGAAGCCGCCGCCGCCCGGCGGCAGCCGCGCCCCGCTCTTCGCGGCCGACCGGGAGAGCCCGGGCTCGCGGCTGCCGGGAGAAGTCGCCTTCCGCATCTGCGCTCTCAGGGAGACCTTCGAGGAGGCGGGGATCCTGCTGCTGGTGCAGGGGCGCGGGCCGGCCCCGGCGGTGCCCGCAGAGCGCCTGCCGCCCGCCGCCGAGCTCGGGGAGTGGCGGCGCCGGGTGCGGGAGGACGCGTCCTGCTTCCTGCGGCTGTGCCGGCACCTGGGCTGCGCGCCCAACATCTGGGCGCTGCACGAGTGGAGCAACTGGCTGACGCCCGTGGGCAGGGCCGGCCCCGGCGGCCGCCGCTATGACACGGCTTTCTACCTCTGCTGCCTGGACCAGCGGCCGCCCCACGTCTCGCAGGACGACCAGGAGGTGACAGACGTCCTGGTAAGAGAGGCTGGGGGTGCCCGGGATACGGCACAGCCTGGCCGGGCGGGTGTTGCGGTGGGAGCGGCCGCTCCTGCCCGAGCCCTTCTCCCGCGGCCCCTGGCTCCGCCGAGACTGTGCCCTTACACACCGAACAGGCGCCGAATCGTCGCAGAATGGTAGGGGTTGGAATGGACCTTAAAGATCATCGTGTCCCACCCCCGCCGTGGGCGGGGCACCTTCCACCAGACCAGGCTGCTCCAAGCCTGGCCTTACACTTCTAGGGATCCAGGGGCACCCCCAGCTTCTCTGGGCAGCCTGTGCCAGGGTCCCACCACCCTTACAGTAAAGAAAGTGCCTTCTAATATCTAATCTAAAAATCCTCTCTTTCGATTTGCACCCATTGTACTCCTTGTTCTGTCACTACAGTTCTTGTCAAAGAGACCCATTCCAGCTTCCCCACATTCCCTTCAGATACTGGAAGGTGCTGTGAGATCTCACACAACTGTGTCTTCTCCAGATAAAGCCCTCCTGATAAAGCCCCTTGAGACGAAAGGGAAGGGAGTTTTTACCTGCATGGTGCCCCTTTTCCCCTGGACACCTGGAGCTGCCACCATCACCAGAGGTGCAGCTGCAGCAGCTGTCGGTTTTTGTGAGGTGTAGAAGTCTCCTGGGTGTGTGGCCGGATGGGACAGGTGGTGACAAGAGATCTCTGGAGTCAAGGCTGGTCTTAGAGCATGTGGTTTATTGCACAGGTCCTGAGTGAAGGGGCCCTGCTGAGAGCTGCCAGGTGCGGCTCAGAGCAGGCCTGTGAGAGAGAGAGCTAGGAGAGAACTAAGGGGGTGAAGAGTGAAGAAGAGGAGCTAAGTGTAGTGAAGAGAATAGCGTAGTAGAGAGCAGAGAGGAAGAGCGAAATTCCCATTACAATACATTAAATCCTTTTCCATACTGAATATTCTAATTTGCACTAACCAGTCTAGTACAAGATACAGATCCTATAGCATTTACATACAGCCTATAAGAATCATTACATTACCCTATGTGTTACACTTTAAACTCTAAGAGTTGCTCTTCAGACCCCTCTTGCCAAGCTAGCAGGGTCTGCTCTGACTCTTGGACTTCTGGTAAAGAGAAGATCATTGTTAAATCAAGGGAGGGATTACCTTCAGCTGGCCATACCATTGTTTTCCAGACATTCAGTAACTAGGACATCTCAGACATCGAAACTTGCTTTCAATTCTATTTTACTTATTGGTTTCATATTCTCAAAATCTAAGCAGTCATATTTATAAGGCTTAGTTTCATCCTCCCTAACAGTGAGGTCGTTGTACATGATCTATGTCAGGTCTCTTTCACCTTGAATTGCTGTGTCTTTCAAAGGCAGTTGACAAATACCATTTTTTTACATTCATTCCTGCACTATAGTACAGGGTAGTCACATCTCCTATGCATGCTGGGAGAGATCCATGTGGTATATCCAGGTATGTTCCAGGACTGCGTGAGATGCTAGTAATTTTTGTCTTTCGGAGTTACTTGGAATATTTTAAGTAACATGCAAACTTGTTAAAATAGTCTAGTAAAAATATTGAAGTTTTGAATTTTATTTTTTTTTTATTTGAGGTGTTAAAGTAACAAACTTCATGAAGCTCTAAGAGAGCTCAAGGTTAGGTACATTAAGGTCCCTTAAGTTTTTCTAGGATTCTGAAAACTTTGATTTTGAGTTAGAAGTAGATGAGAAACCAGACAGTTCTGTAAAAGCCTACCTAACAACAACTTTGGTATTACTTATGTTGCTATATTTATTTGCTTAGCAAATTTTGCTACAGAAATTTAAAAGTACCTGAAACCTTACTTTCAAAAGTTCATGTTGTAATTCTGGTAATAACAGCATAAATCTACTGCAAATGATTATGCACATATTATTTAATTCACCTTGTGAGATGAAATCAAGATTACCAATAGCTTAAACATGCAGAATTAGCATGAATAGCTGGGTGTTTACACTCTGAAAACAATGCTTCTAAGAAGCAGATGTTTAGAGGTACTTCTGATTCTCAAAGCATCAGCGGCAACCTCTGGTAATAGTGAGTTTAATGTTTTATGTTGGTTTCAGTAAACCTTTAGTTGTGCCCCTAAAACAAATGTCAGTTTTTAATCCTGGCATGTCTGTCTGTAAAATAAAAATGTATTTTTATTGGGAAAAAAGGAGTAACATTTATAGATTGCTTATGTTTTTCAATTTTAAGAACATCTTTGTTACTTTGGTATAGTTTATACATGGCTTTTATTTTGTTCATAAGATACGGTCTGGTGCAAGCTCCTTTGCTATATAGACTTCCTTGCTATATGACTTTTCAGTTTATTCGGACTTTCTATCTGCTGCTGAAACAACTATTTCAAGACGTGTTTTCATCTTCCAGTGGTCATCACCTCCAGAAGCCATCGAACGCTTTAAGTCTCAAGAAATCTGGTTTCCTCCACCTCAGTTTTATGAATTCTGCAGGCTGTGCAACTTCTCCTCCCTCAGGGAGCTACAGAAGTTCAGCTCCGCACGCGCTCTCGAGGGCTGTGAGCGCTGGATGCCGGTGATGCTGAGTGCTGCAGATGGATTCATCCAGCTGCTGCCGGGTAAGGACACGCCTGAGGGTTCTGAATCTACAGCATCTCCTGAATGCTGTGTGCTGAAGCCACATGGCAGAAACCATCCTTAACTGTAAGGAAAATACTCTTCCAAGTCAAGTTACTGCACGCTGTTTCTACCCTGTTTGCTACAGTTGTGGCAGTGGCTGCAGTCAGAGACAAGCCAGGGGATCAGACAGCACAGTTACTTCTTACTTACCCATAACCTTATTGTCTCACCATTGTCATCATTATTTGTATTTGTGAAGAAATTCCAGCATTTCAGCTTCGTGTAACCTGAAGGATGTATTAGAACTCCTTCTGGTTTGTCCCTTTCAGTGGGAATTCTCCTTTACTCCAGTTACCACTTTGTAAGGAGAAGGGAATCAAGCACAGCTGCAGTTACAACATCTCCTAGCTGCAGTGATAAGGCAGCGGACTAAAACAATACACTCCGTCATCTTCCTCCTGCCCTTTCTCCTACTGAAGTCTCTCTCATTTCATAATCTTGCAGTGTTAAGAAAAGCTGCATATACTGGTTTTTTTTTTCTACTTAGTTTGTTTTTCATTGTGCTTTCCTTTTTTTTTTTTTTTGGTCACAATTGACCTCTAGGATTTCTGTATTTCGACTATATTATTAGTCTTGTACAAAGAGTATAATGCCTTGATATGGCAAAGCATTTATTTCCTTCAACAAAATAGAACAAAATAAATTTCTGTTTTTCGTCCTATCTTTGTACACGTGAAGAGGTGCTTGTCCTGTTCTCTGCTTACTATATACACTGCTATCTGCCCAGGCTGTCATTACAGCATATTAATAGCATATTATCAGGAGCTGTGGAACAGTCAGTGTGCACTGCAGTGTCACTGACATACTTCAGAAATTGATGGCTCTATCTTCAAATCTGAAGTTTAGAGACAATTTACTTTTGCATTGTGACATACATTCCCACTGATTTACGTGTCCTGATAGATCCTTAAAAATTTCTAGTATCATTCAATGAAAAGGCTGAAAAATAAGGTTGGCAATCTATAACTAAATCTTTTTTTTCTATCCCCAGGAGATGAGCTATATCCAGAAGATCCAGATTATACTGGAGAAAAGAAAATGATTATGTCAACAGATAAGAAAGTTGAAGATCTCATGAAAGAGGGTGGGATATTTCACAGGATAGTAATAAAAAACATCAACAATCTTGCTGTCTATGTTAATATTCAAGCAAAATATAAGCATATAAATCCACTGATGATGAATTTTGATCATTCAGATTACAATAGCAGATTATAATATGTCTTTGGTTTAAATCTAGAATATTTTCAATTGTATATATGTTCACTGTGGTTTTGGTGCTTTTTAACCGTTGCCAAATAGTCATGAAAATATTCCTCTGTCCTGCCAAAGCATTATGTCTGTATGTGTGTGTGATGTCACATCTATGTGTATCTAATCTCGAGTCTTTAAAAACAACAGTTGTGCCACTGCTGAGTCACAATGGTTCCCTTCTCACTGAAAATTTAAGTATGTATTATGTTCAGAAAAAGCAGAGAAGAGTTGAAGGATTCTTTTACTATGCTTCCCAAAGTTCCCCACTAAATAACTGCAGTGTGTGTCTAGAATGATCAAAATCTCCCATATTTGTTGACATTTCCAACTCTATTCTCTCTTTTGTTTTGGGGAAAAACAATGCATATATAGAAATATAGATATATAATAAATTAATTAAAATGCACTTTAAAAATAATATTATAAAGTTGATTTTTATATTTGATATACTTAAATTTTTTCTACTAATGATAATCATTCAAAGCTACAATTTTCAAAGGTAGACCTAATTAAAACAAAGTCATCTATGGAATTGAGAGCATTATTTTTATCAATATATTTTTTTATCTTCAAGTTGTAAGCAATTTAAAAAAAAAAAAAAAGTAACTTTTTTAGCTCCAAAAAGATATCAACAACTTAAAGGAATAATATTCCTCCAAGAAATACTTGCTTCTGTATTCTTAACATCTTAACACTTCTTGCTTTTTAACTACTTTACTAATATAATTGAGATTGAAGAACTTCAAAGGAAAGACTGCTGCTTAATTTTTGGTTTGGATTTTTGTTTGATTGGGTTTGTCTTTTGTGCAATAAGTAACAGCATAAGGTTAAGTTTTACTCTAAGTATATAACAGTAAGGAGTCAATGGAGCAGTTTTGTAAATTCTCTGTCTGGAAGGAAAATGAATGATGACTTCAGTCAGTGAAGTTGTTCAGAAAGCTTTGTTCCGGCTTTTGTTCTGTGTTTTAATTAAAACCTTCTGCAACAATTCCATTGAATTGGTTTGTAGCATTTATTTGGATTAAAAAAAAAATAAAAAAGTCTCTTCTCGTCCCTTCCCCTTCCATTGCTGGTTTGCAGACCTTGTTGAGGTTTGGAAACGTGTGCTGAACAATGACCACGTGAAGCAGAGCACTGTGTATTGTGCAGTAGAACACCTGAGTATTCTGGCTGGGAGTGACATTCCCTTTTCTCCAGTCAGTGGAGACATCTGCCTGCCGTGACTCCAAGTGCAACGGAGAGTGCCCTAGGACCCCTGTCACCGAGACACACAAAGCAGCCACACGCAGACAAGAGGTTTTGCAGAGTAGAGGTTTCTCCGTCCAGCTCAAAAGCTGAATCCAGGGCGGAGAGAGAACCTCTTTGTTTTAGTTCTTACTTTTTATACATTTGTGGGTCTAGCAGAAGATTGGCTTTTAGAGTTTTCACCTCTCAAGCCAACTGGCCAGACCAGCCGTCAGTTACAATTGTTTTCAGGTTAGAAATATGCAAACAAAGGACAGAGAATGAAAAACAAAGGATTTGTTTATGTTACATCTGTGGGAAAAAGGTAGAACTGCTCTTAATATTGTACAGTAATTAAAAAGATCTGACTCCATTTTATGAAAATCAAAAGGCTATAAAAAACTCAGAAAAACCAAGGTAACAGACCCCCACTTGCTAGTTCCATCAGAACCCTGGCATGCATCTCATCAAGTCCCAAGGACTTGTCTGTGTTCAGGTTTCTCAGATGGTCTTGAACTTGGTTTTCTCCTACAAAGGGAAGTACTTTATATCCTCACCTTGAAGTACAGGGACATGGGAAATGTGGGAAGCATGACTGCAGCAAAAACTGAGCCAAAAAAACCCCAAGTCAGATGTCAAAGAAAGCCTGGCAGCTCTCTCCATGTGGATTATCACTGAAGTATTGGGGGTGGGAGTGTACATTTCTGGGGGTTTTATTTGTGGTTTTTTTTGTTTTTTTTTTTTTAAGATTCCTTACCACATTCAGTTCCAGCTGTGCCTTAGCTCTCTCCTGATCCCATTCCTATACCCTCAAGTGCCATTGCTGTATTCTCCCCTATGGATACCTATTCCTGCTTCCAGTGCCTATGCATTTCTTTCTTGCACTTCAGTCAGATGAGAAGGGTCTTAGGCAGCTTCATTGGTTTCCTGCCTGCCTTGTCTGATTTCTTACACGTGAGAATCAAGAGCTTTTGTGCTTTAAGGAAAAGATGCTTAAAGAGCTGCCAGCTCTCTTCTCTGCTACTCCTTTATCCCTGAGGGCAGTGTCCAGGAGTTCTCATCCTTAATCAAGGGACAGTGTGCTCTCCTAGAACCTTCACTTCATCTGGCCCATATTCCTAGGGATCACAAATTCAAAGACACAAAAGATCTTTTTTTTTAATTGTTCTGCCCCTTATGGTTATTCTAGTAGGTTACCTTTATGGTAGAAGTGGGTATTAACGAGAAAATATTTTTGATAAAGAGATTATTTAGCACCCAGGGCACAGCAGGACTGTGGACACAGGAGTGCGGGCAGGGAAGGAGTGCGGGGGTGATGGCAAGTGTGTGGAAAAAAGCAGTTTTGTGTTAGGTGAGGGTTCTCTCTCACTCTGGTTGGGGTCATGTCTTCCTGCAGAGCTAGGAACTACACTAAGGACTTAGACTAAGTTATTTCACCACTTCCACACGGGCAGGTCCGTATGAACTCTTTCCACTTGTCCATTTACTTATTGGTGCTACAGCTGGTGGTGGTGTTTTTTTGTGTTTTTTTCTTTTTTTGTTTTTTTTTTTTTTTTTTTTTTTTTTTCCCCAGTGATTGTTGTGCCTGCATTAGTTAAGAACGACCAGTTATTTCCGAAGAACTGCCACTGTTTCACCATTGCCTCTGCTATAGAGACTTTAAGCCTGAAATAAATTCCAAACCCCAAAGGTTTATTGTGATAATATCCCTCAAGTCCCGGGAGAATATTCTTGATTTCAAGTTGTTTGCAGTAACAAAGACTTTTCTCCTTTCACAACGAGTTTGGTTTCTATTTTATACAAAAAGCAAGACGAAGCACTTCCCGGCACTTCGTGAGACCTGCTCTAGCGTTTTAACCTTCTTCACGCCGAGCAATAGCTGGCTGCGCTGTTGGCAGCAACCCGCCCCTGAGGAGCGGGGCACGGGCCACCCTGGGCTCGGAGCCGGGCCCGGGGGCGGCCCTGCGGCCCGGAGCGCTGGAGAGTTCTGGAAGGAGCCGTGGGCAGCGCCTTCTGGGAGGAGCCGGGCTGGAGAGTTCTGGAAGGAGCCGTGGGCAGCGCCTTCTGGGAGGAGCCGGGCTGGAGAGTTCTGGAAGGAGCCGTGGGCAGCGCCTTCTGGGAGGAGCCGGGCTGGAGAGTTCTGGAAGGAGCCGTGGGCAGCGTTCTCTGGAAGGAGCCGCGGGGAGCGGGCGGCAGCGCGGCGTGTGGAGCCTTCGAGTACCAGACGAGGTCAGTAGGTTTGTTCCAGCGGGGAGAAGCGTGGGACTATGGCAGGATAGGGGGAAAGAGGGATTGGGGAGAGGGAGTAAAGCGAAGAAAGTGGATCTTAAACCTCCCGTGGCCGTGCTGCTTTTCCCTCGCTCTGCGCCTCCTGCGTCAGCAGGGTTTCGATGGAGCGCGGCTGAGCAGAGGGATAACGAGGTGAGTTTTCTAGGAGTGCTCGCACACACCGGGATGGCTGCAGAGGCTCCTTCTACCTTCTGGAGGTCTGTCTTAATGCAGCAGGTTGGGGCGAGGGTTAGAGTGACTTAGAGCGTTTTTACATTTTAAATAGTACCTAGCAGTAAGTGTGGGATTTGAGCAAGCGTTTGTTTTCCTACTTGCGGTGGACTGGGAGAGTTGGCCTTTTTCTGTGCGTGTGCTTCATCCCTGCCACGACGATGGGCCATTTAGTGAGTGTGCACTCATTAACCTGAGACTTAAGCTGAAGTTACTTAATGCCCCTCAGCGTTAGTGCTGAAAGAAAAGCCTACTCTTAAGTGTCTAAGCAGCACTACCTTAGACTGTCTTTTGTTGCAGCGTATTACGGTGTAGGGTTAGAAACACGGGAGCTTTGCTTGTGTTAAATGATCTTGGGTAAAGCTTTTGCAGTCGCTTCGGCTGTTGCATTGTCATGTTAAACAGTCGCTTAGAGCTTGTCGCTGTCTCTGACCGCAGGGTATCTGTGTTGCTGCCTAAGTCTGGCTCGTTGAGCAGTAGCTTTGGAAGTGGAAGGACAATGTCTTGATTTTCCTTTTCGGAGACGTTAGGCACCTACTTTGAGTGTTAATTCTTTTAAGTTGTAAGCTGGACACTGCGGCGATGGTTTGTGCCAAAATGAAATACCAGTTACCTGCTGGAAGTTTCGTTACTGTGTTGTTACTCCTAGATCTGGTCTGTACCATTGCAGACAGATGTAGTGTGAAATACTAATAAAAATCTACGATGTTAAACTTGTTAGCTAAATTTGAGATTCCTCTGTTGCATTAGGCTGTGGGATATTTTCCGAGTTGGAAAGATGGTGTTTCCATCCTTTGGTCATGCAGAGGAGGTTGTAGGCGCCTTTGTGATCAGCCTGTTTCTGCTGGCGTTTGAATGGAAAAGATGCAGCATGGATGGGAAATCCTGATGAGGCTTTAACATAGTCCCTCTTTAAGAAAACCGGTTTGAGCCCTTTGAAAGGTGTAAATCAGCTGCTTAGACTAGTACTCCTGACGTGAGTAGTAAAAATCTGTAGGCTTACTTTAGGTGTATGCTCTTCAAAATCGATAAAAACGGTTCACCAAATGTTTTTCTTTTACAGTAAGTGATAAGGGAGACACAGGAGGTAGACATGGAAGTTGAGGTATTAAAGGTATGCCTTTTTTTTTTTTTTTTTTTTTTAAAAGCCTGTAGGATTGATGTCTATTTCCATGTGACTTTCAGGAGGTCACATTTACAAACAAGATGCTGCCTGTGTATTTTCATTCACCAGCACTTCTTTGCACTTGTGGAGGGACCTATTACGGTTATATGTATTTTTTATTTGTTTTAGGTTTTGTTTTCTTGTTTTTGTTGTAAAATAGGTGAGTAGGTGTGTGAATTAACGCAGGCAGCCAGCCAGCCAGAACAGTCACAAAGCCACAGCTGAAATAGAGGGAGAAAATGTATTCCATTGCCTGGCTAACTGGAGGATCAGGGGCACAGCCAGGTGGACACTGGCAGGCTCAGGCCGTCCCAGCAGGATTCATCAAGAGCCCTGTGAGCTCCCCTGTGCTTTTTGTGATCTCTGGGCTTTGATCTTTCTCCCAACACAGAACTCAGCATGCCTATGAGAGCGCCTCCAAGCCTCTCCAAAAATGTGTATTGTGTCTACACAGAAATTCCGTTTCTCAAAACAGAGGATCAACAGCAGTAGCGTAATAGATGGGGTTTCCCATGCTGATGTTCTCCAGGCCTCCTCCCCATTCCCAGCTGCAAGGTCACTTGAGCTATTGTACCACCTTCCACACTATTTTTACACTTGTGATCCCTTCCCCCAGCAGTAGGGATGCAGCTTAAATCTGAAATGGAGGGTGTGAAACACAGTGCTAAATAATATGTAGTATAGTACTAGATTATACTGAATTTCACAGGAGATTGTGGAAAATGCAGCATACAGCCAGGACAGGTGACTCAGGGGATAGTCCCTGTTCTGTGATGTCATGCTGGGCAATAAAAGCTGCAGGTATGTCTGTGGTCATCCCATCTGCTTGCCCAAGTCAGCAGTGTTGTGTGTGATGGAGCTGTATGTACTGGAAGTGCCCGAGCAATTGCCAGTGGGAAACAGCAAATGCGCTCCTTGTGTTGCTTTGGTTGCACGGTGCACTCTTGCTTTGGCTAGTCAGCTGTTCCAATACCAGCCTGTGAGCTTCCTCACTGGCATCCTTCCAGGTGTCTGGTCATCCTGCAGGGATGCGAGTGAGGCAGCAGCTGTGTGGGGTTCAGTTGCCTGCTGGGATTAAACCTTCTCAGCTGGGTGACAGTTTAGTGAGGTTTAGCAGAAAGCTGTCACCCTGTTTTAAAGAAACTGGATGTCATGCAGACACCCTAAGCACAAAGAAAAGCCCCTTGGTGAGGTTTCTTATGTTTTTAGGGGTTTTTATGTACTTCCCGAGGACTTGATATGGCCGTAAAAAGCTTTGTCTTTGTGCTTTGCCCCCTGTTTGGTTTAACCAGCTTTTTAGATGGTGCTGCTCCCTTGTAGACCCCACGTGGTGTTTGCTGCAATGCTGAAGAAACTTGGAACCTGAGAAGACATTTCATGAACTAATGCTGTGAAAGATGTTTCACTGGTTAACATTCTGTCTGTCAGTATCAGCCACTGTATTTTCAAAGGTGCTTCATAAAAATTGAGTTATATTTTTACATCTGGTGCTCAGATACTCTTAAAAGTCAGTAGCGTTTGTTCTGTATTCCTTGCATCAGGTTGAAGATCCAAGTTGCTTTTGGATTGCTATAAAAGAATGTGTGCCCGGCGTAGTCAGTGAATCTGTATATGAAAACCTGCATGCTGAAATGAAACAGTTCTATGACAGCTCTAAAAAGGCAGATGACTTAAAACAAGAGGAGATAGAAAAAGGCCAGGTAAGATCATTGCTCTACATAGAAATAGTCTGTTAGTTGAATTGGTTTAGGGGTGAAGTATCAAATACATGACTTTTTTATTACTATTTTTAACCATCTCTGTGGCTTGTGTTTTCTCATCTGTAAAGCCTCCGAAGTGTAAGGTATAAAGCTTACATTTTGCATTGAGAATGGAAGTCTGTGTAATAAGTAGTGCATCCTTGCCTCTGGAAAACCTTTGAGTGCATTTGGGACCATTTGAAAGAACCTGCTGCTGTCTTTGTGTCTTCCTCAGGTTTATGTGGTTTTCAGTGAGGAGCTCAAGTGCTGGTGTAGGGCACTGGTTCAGTCAATCTGGCGCCAGGTAGACGGTTACCAGCTGGGATGTTTCCTTGTGGATTATGCCAAGTACTGTTCTCTCCCATCAAAGAAGTAAGTGTTAAGAGTTTTTGTCGCTGTGATGTATTGATTAATAGACAATAGATGCTGTTAATGTTTATTTAGTCAATGCTTTGGTTTAATTGAGCTGTAGGTTGTGTCCACAAGAAGCTGCGAACCAGATTATACACTTGAAAGTGCCTAAGTGCAAACCAGTCCTTATTTTGTGATACTTCAAAGATGCTCTCCATTTTAGGCTTTGCTTTTTTAAAGATTCAGAATAGAAATAATACCAGTCTATTGTGATTGAAATGCGTGATTGCCAGTTAAAACTTAACCTTTATATTCTTCTTTAATAATGCGGTATATACTAGAAAAAGTAATTATGGCCAATGAAGTTTAGGCACAAAAACTGTCTATAGAAGGAAGGTTTTCACTTGTTGCAACAGCTTTTGAGGTGTAAACAGATACGTGTGGGGGTTTTCCCACTGCAGTTGACCAACTTGTTTACTAAGAGCTGACAGTTTGTCTTGTTATGGTGCTAAAAAAGGTGAGTTTTCATAGATTCAGAGTTTTTGATGAAATGAGAGTAAAGCCTTGCATTTCTAAAATCTTGAAGAACAATGTTATGTTCTGGAGCAACCTAGTCCAGCTCTTAAAGTTTGTTTCTGTATTAAAATATGCAACTTGGAGAGAAAGAAACTCCAGCAAATTGGTTTTGGTAGTATTCCACAAAGTTAGAACTTATCTAAAGTATTTTAAAATAAATAACGTTTTAAAGTTGACAGTGGGTTAAATACCATGGAGATACTTAAAAAATGAATAGCAAGAAGATGTGAAACTGCGGTGGCAAAGGATCAGAAAGATTCCAAGTAACTAGGATGTGTGTTGATACTAAATGAATAGAAAAAGCAGTTCTGTTCTCCAGTTGGTCCTGATGGCACCTCTTTGAGTGAGACAGTGGTTTCAGGGTGGGATCCAAACTCCTGGAGGAACTGTGTTGTCAAGTTCAGAGTAACAGAAGGTGGTTAGTGAGGCCAGTGACTTCTGGAGAAGAGATTCTGTCCCGTAAAATGAGGTAATTTCCACTTTGTTTTGCAGCGTTCGAGTTTTAGCAGGAGCATTTGCAAAGATCCCATACAGAGCAAAGAAGTGTCGGCTGCACTGCACAAAGCCATTGACACTGTATATTGACTACTGTAAAGACACTGCCAAAATAGGGTAAGGAGAGTTGAGTAAATCTCTTCTGTTCATGCATTTCTGAAGTGTGAGGGTTTAGTGCAGAATTTTTTAGAAGGGATTACAGTTCAAGAAAAAAAAAACTGCAGTATTCTCATAGTGAACACAGAACAGTACCAGCTACTAAGAGGAAAATTAACTCTCTTCCAGCTGAAAGGACAAAGCTCCCCAGGGAAGTGGTGGAGTCACTGTCCCTGGAGGGATGTAAAAGATGAGTAGATGTGGCACTAAGGGACATGGCTGAGTGGTGGCCTTGGCACTGTGGAGTTAGCGGTTGGACTCAGTGACTGTGGGTTTTTTTTTTTTTTTATCCCAACCTAAATAATTCTATGGTTTCTAAATAATTTATGTTGGGTGCAAGCCATGATACCTTGACAAAGCAGTATCTTTTAATTTTGATCAGCTCATGATATTGGTGAGGTTTAAGCAATATTACCAAGACTGAAGTAATGTGCTGAGTAATCAGATTCTGTTGAATTCTCTAGTTCTGTACTTTGTAAGAATTTGAATGATTTAGAGCTTTGTGCTTGTGTAGGTTTTTTTTTTTTTTTTTTTTTTAATTACCATTTTTGTGTTTCATGATGTGGGATAACTGTTTTTTTGTTCTTTTTTTTTTTTTCCTAGACCAGCCAAAAGATGGGATACTGCTGCTATCCATCATTTTCGAAAACTTCTTGAAGGCAAATGGCTCTTCTGTTTTTTGGAAAAACCAACTGTTAGCGAAATGTAGTAGTTGTGCACAAGTTTATTATACTTGCATATAGCTGATTAAATTTATGAATGCTGTTTGTTAAAAATAAAGGAGCTGCCTAAGTATGGCGTGAATAAGACACAAATATTTGTGGAGCTGCATTTTGAGTACTCTGGGCTTCCATGCTGCATAAATTTTGGTAGTTAGCTAGATTTTTTTCTGGCTTTCAGGCAGGCTGCCTAAGGCAGCATTCGTGCCACATTTGTTCAGGACATTAGAACCTTTCTGTGTACTTAACAAGCATCGTTTGAGTCAGCATCACAGCTGTCCTGCATTTGCATTTTGCAGAGGTGCTTCAGGATTTGGGAACGGACTTTTCCTCTGGGCAAACACAGCCCAAAGTCCAATAAAAGTGTAACAAAGCCGTACAAGTGCACAAGTACAGCTTCATTAAAGCAAAGGAAATGTCACATGTGGAAAGCGCTCACTGGTGCCCCAGGCTGCCAGTCTTAAGAGATAAACCAAGATCTTAATGTACAACTAAAGGTGGTTTGTCTCAAGAGGTCATTAATGTATTTCAACTCTCACTCCTCCTTCAATGACTAAGGAAAAGTTCCTTTTTTTGATACTTTCACAATTTTATTGTTAACTTCCTTGTTAGGTGAAATAACTTCCTTCCTTAGGTGAAATAACAAGCATTACACATTTTTAACTGTGATTTCTGTTTCTGGCTGTCTCAGAAAGTACGAGTGAAGAATGCTGGTAGTGTGATAAGGGTTTAATCTTTTTTTCTTGTGTTTATTGCTGCATTTAGAGGCTACCGAGGCTAAAGCCACAATACAGGCGGTAGAAGATGAAGTGTTAGACGTGTCTCTTTTTGTGACTGTAAGAGATGAAAAGGTAAGATACTTTAATATTTCCAACTCTATTGATGTACTTTGCTGCTAGTTTAAGACTGGAGAGCATGACTTGTGAGTTTTATAATTTAGATCAGATACAGTAGAAGCTAAATCATTAACTTATTGGAGGTTTTTCTTACAGTTCTCTTCAGTGTAAACCTCTGGAGAGGTTTACAGGTCTAATAGGCAGAACTGTATTTTTCTCTCTGTGAACCTTTTTTTGGAAATGACTATTCACAAGCAAGTCAAGTCCAGCCAGTACTTCAGGGGACAGCTAACGTGAATCATTTGGTGTACTTCTTGTGGTAAATACTTGAAGATGTTTCAGTAAGGCAGCTGCATAATACTGTAGAAATAATTAAAAGTTCACACTCTTGCATACAGCTGAGTCCTCAAGGAGCTAGAAAAATCACCCAGTCTAGTTCGACTTGCCAAAATGCGTAACTTGAGTCAAATCTCTGCTGTAGCTACTGCCAGACTTAAGCAGCTGTGTGGTAGATACCAGAAGTTTTACGCCTAATAGTGCTTTTTTTTTTTCCCTGCCAGATTTTGATGTGTGCTGAATCCAAAAGAAATAAACAGGCTTGACTGAATGAGAGATTTGAGATTTGTAGGGCTCGTAGAAACAGTTAATTTCGTACAGAGTTTTGGCCAGAAACATAATACTCACTAATTAACACCTACTGAACATAGAGGTAGATAGGACTTTCTCTTTTTTAGCATTACTATTTGACAGAAAGCATTCACTGGTACTTCTTATGCTGGGGTTTGGTTTGGTTGGATTTTGTTTGGGGCATTTTATCATTTATAAAAGCACTGCTTTTGTTTCAGGCTTCACATAAATTCTAAACAAGTGTGTGCTGATGTAGCTTATGGCTTGTTAACACTGATCAAAAAAGATCTTGTTTGGGTTTTTTTTGTAGATCTGTGTTAATGATGATCTGGTTGCAAAGTACTTTGCACATTACAAGGAAGCTGAAGGGCCTTCAGGGAGTTCTTCAGATGATTCTGACAAGGAAGTGTCGTTAAGTGCTGAGTGTGTTCCAGTGGAGTTTGTCGGTCCTACGTTTCTTGCCAGGCCAAAGCTGCCCTTCGGAGGGGAGATGTCGCCACATCCTGGGCCAGGTGGGACACACAAGTGTGGGGGGCAGTCCTACAGCAGCACTTGGTGCGTTTAGTCGGATGTGTGGCATGGGGATCTCCTGTCTTGGTTTGGATCTCGGTGACTGGGACCTGTGGTGTCCATCTCTGGCTTTTTACGTGGTCAGATAATCAGAAACGGGTATCTCCATTTTGTTCACATTTTTAGGTCTTGCTGGTTGTAATTCTGCTCCTGAGAAGACGTCCCAAAGGTCACACACCGTTCTAAATGACAATACTGTGCCTGTAAGTATTAAATTTTGTATTAAATTGTTAAATACAAACTAAAGTAAATTTATGTAGGCCAGATTGGGAGTGCTGTAGTCATCCAGGTTGTTAGTTTTCTGAAGTTTGTTTCATCAAAATTGTTGCCTTAGTCAAAGAAACTTCAGATTTGTAAAAATGCTGCAGAATATTTGGAGAAGCCCACAGCTGGGTAAGACAACCACTTGCAACTTTGTGCTTTAAATACTGCTTCTGAACATTATTTTAGTGCTTAAAATGTGTTTTTTTTCCTAGGTGGTCAGCATGGTGCCAGGTTTGCCTTCCAAGGAAGATAAAGCAGTTCAAACAGAGAGGTGTGGTGCAGCATGTTAAACATTCAGAGTGATTCTGTAATTCGACAGTTGGGAGCTGTAGCATGTTTGCAGTTACTGTTCTTAGGCCTCTAAAGGGCAGAGGGAAAGGGGGAGGTACATCCACGTGTATGTATCTTTTGGGGAAGGAGGGACATGAAAGCTGTTGATAGCTACCCAGACTAGAAAAATACCAGTTCTTTCTGAACAGTAGCTTGACCACAGGGGTGTGGTGGGGAGGTATTTTTCTGCACACTAAACGTGTTCATTTGCTTTATTTTATTTGTAGTGTGGTTTATAAAGTTTTCAGCTTTAACGGCATATAACAGGGTCAGTTTGTGCAGTACTTTCACTGTGCTGCAGGTCAGTTGATGCATAGATAATAAGCCTCAGGAGTTTTTCTTTTGGTTTCTAATTGATGGAAAGATGAGTTGTTTTATGTTTTGGAACTTTTAAAAACCATTTTTTCTAAAGTCTAGTCTATTTTTCTTCTGTCCAGGAGCTTAGCAGTTAACTTAGAAAAATATTCTGAAGGATTGTTTTCACTGAATACTGCTTTCCAGGTGGTGGGTTTTGATTTCTCCTTTTGCATTGGAGGGTTTTTCTCATTGGCATGGATCGGTCAGGAATACTTGGAGTGAATGACTTCATGACACCTGGGAAATACTGGTGATGTTTATAAATGATATTTTTCTTTTGCATTTGTGTTGGATTTAATATCTCTTTCTCAGGCTTCTGAAGTTCTTAAGTTCCAATTCCTGCCAGACACACACAGTTGAAGGTGACCAGCAGGTATTTCAAGCATTAACTTTCATTTAAATTCACTTGTGCTAACATTTTGGGTTTTGTGGCATTTGGAGGCAGTCGGGCTGACTGCACCTGCATTGGCCTCTGCAGGCTAAAGCTGAGCCAGCTGGCCAGGTTGGGAATGCCTCTTGAATTTAAGAAAGGCAAAACACAGGGAAGGGGAACCAAAAAAAGTGAGAACCAGGCAGCGCCAGGGTCAGACAGCAGAAGCAGCTCCATGCAGATGTTTTTGTAGAGGACCCACACTGGGGCAGAAAAGAGAGAAAAAGCGATGGAGGGAAATTGCCATCTGTAGTCCCTGCCTCATGCTGCTCATTGTGGGGCTGAGTGCCAGCTGTACACAGAGCATCCACTGCATCTCTTCAGGGGTTTAAGACGGTTACGACCATCTTCAAGGATGTTTCTTCAAGAATAGCAATAATGAGTTTTTTATCTGGCCCTAGTTCTGTGTAACCTGTCAGTAGGGATGAAACATTTAAAGTGAATTAAGAATTTGATTAATTCACATCAAAATGCCATTTTTTTAAATGCACTGAGCGCTTCTGAGTTTTGTGTAAGCTAAATCCATTTTGTAAGTATTGCCATTGTCATCTATTTGTCTCATGGTTTCAGAGTTTTCAAAATGTTGAGAAAGAAAAAAACTTTGTGTTCCTGAGCAAGAAAATTGAACCATCATCAGTTTTGGAAACAGCGCCACTTTTTGATGGTCTGAAAAAGGTAGACATGATGATACTAGATTGATGACCTTTTTAAGACAAGTTTCATACCTCGGATCACCATAGTAAATCCTACAGTAATACCTCAGTTTGGTTGAGGAATGTTTACAAGATTGTTCATGTGATGGAATAAATGAAGCTTTAGAGAAATGCTGTAGGAATTTTACACTTTTTTTTCCTGGTATATTAGCCACTGCTACAAATGGATTTGAATTTTAACACAGTAATTTAATAGCTCAGCCCAGAAGATGGTTTTTCCTATTACCTGTTACGGGCATTTGTTACCTAGTGGGTCAGAAGCTTTTGAATCGCTCATTTTTATGCTTTGGCTTGTTTTGTTGGTGTTTAAGTACACAGATTTAATGGGAAACTCTTAATTTCTCTTTCTGTAGGAACTTGCTTGGAACAAGTTTTCAGGCCCTACCTTCACTGAGTCCTACTGTTGGCCACCAGTAGCTTGGGGATGTGATGTTGTTGCCATCTCTCATCAGGGAAATGATCCCTTATTATATATTCCACCAGTTCTTACACTTTTGCAGTTGGAAAGTGTCTACCAAGCCTTGCCAAGCATGAGTGGAGTATGTATCTATTAGACCAGAGAACCTGTTAGTACTCTGAATGTTTGGAATGTCCGCATTAATGTTATCTCCGTAACCTCTTCATGATGCCTGCCAGTTTCTCTAGGGCCCCTGCTTAGAGGACTCCCATGGACTGTGTGAATGGGGGAGTCTCCCCAATTTACTTTTAAAGCAATCCCTAACAAGTGGTTCATGCCCTGGCACTTAAATACGTGATGGAGCTTTGCTTCTGCATGAGTAGTACGTACTCCTTAAACTAAAATGGGTACTAGCTGTTCTAAATACCATATTGCACTTCGTAGCTTGTGTTAGATCACATAAAAAGAATTACTGAGGTTGTAAGGGACCTCTGAAAACAGTCCAGTACAGCCCAAGTAAGACAGGATTCTTAAGGTTCTGTACTTCTGTCTAATACTGTG